>NC_068989.1:69758442-69762658 GCF_001194135.2 Octopus bimaculoides | reverse complement strand
TGTGTGTGTGTGTGTGTGTGTGTGTGTGTGTGTGTGTGTGTGTTCATGCACACATGTAGAATAACTCATCAAATCAAAAAGGAAATGAAGAAATATTTCCTTAAAATATAAAAGAGTATCTCAAGAGTTTCATTATGCCAACAATAAACACACACTGGTGCAATTTCACTTCCTTAATATTATTCACCCATTGGTTAGCTGTTTAACCAACTAACTGATTGTTTGATTAATCATTTGATCAATCAATCAATCGAGTGAGACCTCAAAGTAACCTGGAGTGGAGAGGGCATGTCATTGAAGAGGTCGTGAATGGTGACAAACGGACTTTGGTTACCATAACAGATTGATTGATTGACCTAATGAACAATCAAATCAATTAGTTAGTTGATTAGATAGCTTACCAATTGAAGGATAATAATAAAGATGTATAACTTAACCAGTGCATGTGTTTATTACTAGTGTAATGATCTTCACAAGATACAACAAAGTCTATTACAACACATGAGTTGAACTCTTACAAATGAAATTCAAAAACAAAATATAAAAGTGTATTTATTTTCTTTAACATAGAGAGCCTTCAATGGAGCAAATGGATAATAGCCTTGCCACCAGTAAGTCTACAGAGCAACAAAAAGTGGCAGCATAGGCTACTGTAAGCAACATTCCCCAAATTTTTACATCTCTTCCAGGCAGCCTTTTCAACTAGACTGTAGAGAATTGGAGAAGAAAAAAAACCAATCAAGATAGGATAAACTTAATGTGGTTGCTCAACTTTCTTAAACTGGCTAAATCTGCCTCACATCACACACACCACACTGTCTTAAAAAAGGAAAGATGGTAAATAAAGCAGTCCTAAAAAGACTGGAATATCTTTCATAATAGATCTACTTTATCAGAAATGACTTGGAAATGTTAACCACTTTGTTGCCATATTTCTCTTGAAAAATACTGAAGAACTTATTGACATAATCTTGTCATTATCAAGCTGGTGTTTAAAACTTAAAAGACCAGGAAATTTTGATGCAAGGTTTTGACTGAGTTCACTTTAAAACACTAAGTTATACCAGAGAAGCAGTCATGGTCTCAGTTGAGCTGGTGTTAAAAGGGTTAAACAATAACCAATTTATTTTTAATCTAGTTTGTTAGTTACTGTCTTCTGAAGAAAGCTTAGTAAACTGCCAGAGAGAAACAAACAATAATACTACTGCAAATTGATACAAGGAAGTTCAATAAAGTAATCAACTAATGAGAAGGAAGATTTACTTGAGTATTAACTGTGGATTTTGTGCTTATCTCTTCAATGCAGTGGAAACGTTTTATGAACACACACACACACACACACATTACACTGAGATGATGCTGAACTTAAAGACCATTATTTCCAACAAACAAATTATGCTTACCCAGTGACTTAGTGGTTAAAAGTTCAGAAACCCTGTGTCCCAAATAAATTTCTGAGTTATGTCTTAGATCAGATCGTGGTTGTGTATGTATGATTGAATATAACTTATGCATAATGTATTTGTATGTACAACGTGTGTGTGTGTGTGTGTGTGTGTCTGTGTGTGTGTGTGTGTCTGTGTGTGTGTGTTAATGTTTGCTTTTATGTAAAGTTATATATAAAAATAGTTTAACATTAAAGTAAAGGCTTACTAAAAATCTTTTAGTACAGTGCATATTCATTAATTTCCTCAAGAGAAAAAGGTTGGCAGTGACTTAAAATTTTGACCTGCTTAATTTCATTAGCTGGATGAAAGCAAGCGAGATGGAACCTCAAAATTATAAAACTTTGAATTAATTATAAGAGAAATCAGATGTAATGTACAAGAGAGAAGACTAAGCAACCAGAACTGGTATGGATATGAAAGATGACAGCAGAGAAGAGTTGAGAAGTACCAAGTGATGTAAATGGAAGGTATCCAGACAAAAGATAGACCAAGGAAGACATGGAAAGGAGTGAAGACTAATCTCAGGAGTATGAATCTTACAAAGGAAATTACAAAGGGACCTACAATAAATGGTGAGACACTGGGCTGGTGAAGACTCATCTGATCCATGCTAACATAAGAAAACAGACATAATGATGATGTACATGTGTATTTCATTGAAGATATATAAGTTGATGCATGTAACAAGTAACAGACCTAGAGGCTGGAAGAGAAGAAATGATAGGTTGAAGGGTAAGTCATATCAGAGAATTAGAATTACAAAAGAGATGTATAGGGATAAATTATCTAAAAAAAAAATTTTTAATAAATAAAAAACAGAACATCCTACTTCTGTCAAATCACTATTGTTTCTTAAATGGTGAAAAATAGATAACAGCACTATCATCATTAAGTCTACAGGGTCACAAACACTGGTTGCAGATATTTGTAGCAGTCTCCTGTGTTAAATCGGAAAAGATATTTTTCACATTTTTGACATATTTGTATGTACAAAATGTTCACACAACAGACTCTCTTACATTAAAGAAAAATAATAACCTTTTTGCATTTTATGGTAATATGACTTCTTCCTTTTCCTTGTCATTTTGATGGATTATTCCACATGTGAATCTGTGTGTGCACATGCAAACCAATATATGTGTGCTGAAGTATAATCACTAAGAGGTCAAGACACTGGCACACTGACCATATAGAGAGGAATTCCAAACTTACTTCAGCCACCTTATACTTCATCTTACTTCAGCATAAATCCCCTAAATGGCTGACCAAAGAGCTTACTCCTAGGTTCATTGCTTACAAATATATAGAATATTTATGTTAATTTGATTCTGTTTCTATGTTATCATGGAAAGATGATTTATATATAGTTCAAAATGAAGAGTAGATAGAATCAGGACATACAGGATGAATAGATAAATCAAAATGTTAGTTCTAATATTGGTTTCAAATCTTGGCACAAGGCCAAGCTCAGGATAGGGGGTAAATTGATTACATCAACCTCAGTGTTCAGTTGGTATTTATTTTATCAACCCTGAAAGGATGGAAAGCAAAGCTGACCTTGGCTAAATTTTAACTCAGAACACAAATGTCACTAAGCATTTTACCTGGTGTGGTAATGATTCTGCTCATTAAATACTATTCTAATATTAATCAATACTGAGCCATTTCATCTATCTAAACATTCTGAGTTCAAATTTCACTGATATTGAATTTGTCTTCCATCTTTTTAAGGCTGATAAAATAAATACCAGTTGAGCACTGGGGTCAATATAAAATTAAAGTGAGCCGAAAGATAAAGCAGATTATTGTAAAAAATATTATCAGACAATTTTTTTTTATGTCATCATCATTTTAAAGCCCACTTTTCCATTATTGCATAGGTCAGATGGAATTCATTCAGGTGATTTTTCTGAAGCTGGATGTGCTTCCTGTCACCAACCCTTGCCTGTCTCCAACTAAGGCAATACTTCCTCATGGCCAGACATATTTTCTTGGATGACTGGAAATGAACACCACAGCTTCAGAAACTGAGATTTGCTTACAACTAACACATGACACCAAGACAAGGGGACATAAACATACACACACAAGCACGAATACAAGGGAGTGCTGAAAAGTTCTGGGGTTTAAGGGCACAACACCTGGTTAGAGGCCCAACCTTCCGAGTTCTTTTACAGGGCTTAGAAAAACTGTAGGACCACTGCAATAAGTGTAGGAATCTGAGAGGGGAATATGTTGAATAAAATCATAATTAACTGAACTTCCTGTATTTTTGTTTACCCGAAGCTAATACTTCTTCAGCACCACCATCCCCTGTGTATGTGTGTGTGTGTGTGTGTGTATATATATATAAAATTTATATAAGGGCATTAACTATATAGTAATGCCTCACGCTTAGAGGGACTAAATAAGTCAAAAACTACCAAAAAATAAGCACATATTTACCCAAAGCGAGGGAAATGCAACTTTCGGTAAATATGTGCTTATTTTTTGGTAGTTTTTGACTTATTTAGTCCCTCTAAGCATGAGGCATTACTATATAGTTAATGCCCTTATATAAATTATATATATTTATGGGAAAAAAACGATGGTTTTTTTTCCTTATGGTGTTTTTTCACGCTGACTACTTGAGAAATTCTTATAAAGATTTTATCCTATATTATATTATAAATAATTAGAATATATTCAGTGCTGAATATTATTCTGTAAAAGCACATGTTACCGAGATGCATCTGGATAAAGCTAGCCTCTTTCACGGATATATAATG
>NC_068989.1:69741233-69757679 GCF_001194135.2 Octopus bimaculoides | reverse complement strand
TATATATATATATATATATATATATATATATGCTGGGTTTCTTTTAATTTCTATTTAACAAATTCACAAGGTTTTGGTTTGCCTCTGTTTATAGTAGAAACCAATTGCCCAAAGCACCACACAGCCATGCCCAAGCGTTCTAACATTTTAGGCTCTTGTTCTTTGCCCGTGAGCCCAAGAAGATGGGTGAAGTGTTACCATCCTGGCTGCAAGCTAGATACTTTTATGATCTCAGTAGCTGAGATATATGGCATTACACACAATCTATCTACAAGAATTTATCTGAAAGTGTTGTGGAAATAATTGTAAATTGCTATTAATAAAAAGTTGAGCAAATTTGATTTTTGCATCCTTTGCTTTTAAAACACTGACAGAAAAATATTAAAACAATGACATATGTTCCACTTCATAAATCTAAACTTACATTCCATGTTGCTGGAAGCAAATGTTTCTAAAACACACAAATACATGCACATATATCTATTTAGCTAGAGTATTCAAAAATTTTATTATAGTTATCCGCATGAAGCAGTTTTACTAAAATGTCAACAACTGCAATTTTGCAACATCCACTTAGAATTTTAGCAATAGTATATCTTTTTATGTATTTATTTATTTATCTATTTAGAGAGAGGGGGAGGGGGAGAAAGGGGGAGAGGGAGAGGGGAGAGAGAGAGAGATCATGAGTGAAAAAATAGTTTAGAGATCTTCAGATATTCCTCAACAATTGCTTAGTTACAGAGGAGGGAGGGGAATAACAGAGAATTGAGCTGAAAAATTATTTCATTACAATTGTTTGGGTTGTTTTTGATTCTTTTCTTTTTTAATTAATTTACTTGAACCTGAACTGAAATTATGTTTCATTTCCAAGAAAATGTAGTCTTTTCTCAAGTCTTTGTTCACATGGATTGTTTAAGTTATTTTAAATGCTGAAAATAATGGTTGAATTATTTTCCTTTAAGGCCATTTGTTAAATATTTTAAAGCAAATGGTAAATGATTTGCTTTACAATTAAAGTACCTTGGTGACAACATTTTAATATTTAAATAATACTTTCTATTATAGGCACAAGAACTGAAATTTTTTTTTGGGGGGGGGGGAGCCAGTCGATTACATCAACCCCAGTACTCAACTGATACTTAATTTCTTAACCCCAAAAGAATGAAAGGCAAAGTCGACCTCGGTGGAATTTGAACTCAGAACATAGCGGCGAGCAAAATACTGCTAAGTATTTCATCCAATGCGCTAACGTTTCTGCCAGCTTGCTGCATTTTAATATTTAAATAATATATACTATAACACAGTAAAAGGTGAATGAGAGGCTGTGGCATTCATTTCTTTCACAAGAATACTAATGATAGGGTAAAATGAGATGACTATGAGCCAGTATCAAGACCAACATGTGAATGTCTAGAAGACATTCCAAATATAGTTTTCTATATTAAAAGTGGCATAATATTGTTTATCTAAATGACTAATATTTTATAAATTAGAAAATTAGATAAACATAAAGTAAATCTAAATAGATATTTGTAATTGAAAACAATTAATAAAAGGCATGATGCTACAACTAAAACATTGATGTTAATTATATACTAATTTTTTTAAAGTTTTTATGTTTGTTTTTCTTTATATGTAAACAAATAAGTCTAACATTGGAAATGACTTTTCTTATTTGTAATTATTTTAACAACAGGTAGACAGTAAATAGGTAGGTGTATATATGTGTGCACACACGTGTTTAGCTAAAAATAGTTTAAACATATTTTTTAACAAAGACAACATTTACATTATGTAACATGTATTCTTCGCATCATATTTTAAGAATTATCATTAGCTCACTTGATAAGGTATTGGACTGTGTTAAAATTAGGCTACATTATGTAGGGGGACCAAGACAACCCTTATCCTCTCACCTAGCTGTAAAGCAGGAAGAGAAAATAAGATAAAGCTAATTACTGCATCAGCAGCATTAGATAAGTCATAGTAGTTTACCAATGAGTTTAAATTTAGCCAGGAGTTACCTTGGGGGTGGGGGATAGGTATTATTAGGGTGATTTCCAATATTTCCAGCATGGTCATGGCCTATGGCTGAAACCAATAAAAGAATGACCAAACTAGTTTTTAAAAGATTGAAATATTGAACATAATTTTTCTTTTACAGATGTAAAAACTAGGACCACGAATGAGAGAAAATAAATATATTTGAAAATATATATATATATATATATATATGGAAAAACAAATATATTTGTTTTAATGATTAACACACAAATGTTATGATGATTTGAAATATAGTGTGAATGTAATTATATTGATGATTAAAAATTTTAAATCTATAAGTTTAATAATAAAGACATATAAATGGAGGTAGCAGAATATATTTGAACATAATTTATAATTATTTATCTTACAGCATTACATTTGTAAACAACTCACTCTAGTCTATTAAACAATTTTGATTTAACATTTTTGGTGCCAATCTGCTCGAGACCACCTTTGATTCTATGATACAAAGTTCCTGTTTTAACCTTTTAGCTTTCAGATTACTCTTTCAAATGTAATGCTTATCTATTTGCATTACTTTGAATTGATCATGCATTATTTCATAACTTTGAAATTTTGATGACGTAATTTCTTTTTTTTTTTTTTTCTTTTAATGATGTTATAGAGCAGATGTGAGAGGCCAAATTAGGCTGGTTTGAACAGAAAACAGGTAAAGTATTTTGACTGGATATGGCCTGTTTAAATGTTAATGGGTTAAAATGATTTAAACTAAAACCTACCATAAAAGTTTCATGTTAATTTATGTTCCAAACACCAGGTTAATAACGACATTTATTTTACAGCATAATTTTCAATATTAATTTAAGCAAATACAGTGTATTTTAGCAGAAATATGAAAACAAAATTTGATCTAAATTACAACCTTCCTTTACAATTTCATGTTAATCTATGTTCCTAATACCAGCTTAATGATAAAGTTTATTCTAATAAAATGTTTAGTGTTTTAAAAATTGACTGAAACAAAAGCAATGTAATTTAACAAGAATATAACAACAAATGGAGTTAAAGACTAAAAGATAATGTAACATAAAAACATACTAGTGTGGAAGATAAGCATTCCAAATAGAAAGCCGATAGAAAACAGAAAACAGAAACATCCTACATACACTAGAGGGGTAAAAAGAAAAGCCACTTCCTTCCGGAAACACAATGGTACAATCAAAGTAAAACAAGAACAAAACCAGAGTACCAGTATTAATTATTACTATTACAATAAACACTACCATTCCTTCATGCTGCCAATGCTAAATTCCTAGTCTTTAATAATGCTTATTGACAATAGATCCTCTAAGTTTAAATTCTTAAAAAATAAAAAATATATATATACATGTAAACATATATATGTAAAATATATATATATATATATATATATATATATATGTAAATGTAAAGAGAAAGGAAAGCAAATTAAATGTAAATACAATAAGGTTGGCAAAATGACAGGTTAGCTTATTAGCTTGAATAGCGCTATAGAAATCCATATGGACTAACACCCTATAATAAGTTCATTTGTCTGACTGAGTGCTACCTAGCATTCTCAAAGTTAATAACAGCTTTACACAAACCAACTGAATACTACCACAACTAATCTCTGATGGCATACAACACTGACAAGGGTCCATTCAGCTTCAGACTACTTGATTTTATGCCCACACACATTTATGAACATACACACACACACACACACACAAATGTGTATGTGTGTGTGTGTGTGTCACTAACATCATACGAATATATAAACTAATGAGAGAACATGGAATAATTCTGTTTTGAAACAATGGATCTCAAAGTACATACAACTATAAATAATAGCATATAACTATTTACATGCTATAACATATAGTTGTGAAATTCATCAAGAACTCTATGATACTCTAAGAGGCAAATAACCAATGTAATACACATGCACAGGCATACATACATATACTAGATAACGAACATTAAATAATTGTTATCAACATTACTGTTATTTACCAATAGACAATTATATTGTTTTAAATTATAAAGAATTTCCAAATAAATTTATTTATTAAAATTCGACACTGCAAACTACCCGTTAATTGAATAAATATCAGTAAGAAATATGAAAAATATTAATTATTATTATAATTTTCAATAATTTACTTAGGAAATGAAATAATTAGCTGCCTTATTTATTTGTAACTAAATTTTGTGACAGAATCTGTAGGTTAAATTGCAAACTATCAAATACAGTTTAATTATTGATTGTTTTTTTTTTTAATGATTCTCACCAAACCTAATTCACAATTTCAACATTTATTTGATTTTCTATTTGTTATTGAGTTTTATGAACAGCCTAACAGGGAATATACGCATAATAATGATCAGATATTGAAAACTTGAAAGACTGAAAATGAATAGCAGATAATTAGCCTCCACTTTGCTAGTAATTTTCCAAAGAAAGAAATTCAACACAGATGGAACAGAAAATTATTCATAATCTTCACATCAACTGCTCTACCAGTGTCACCTTATGGTAAAGTGTTTACAAAGATCAGTAACAGTCAGGTATGTTCAGGATTAGTTTTGTTTCCTTTGTCTGAAAATATTCTTTAGCATCTTCTGGATTAATTATCACTTTAAGAGAAGTTAAATTCTAATGGTCAATTTTTTTAATTTGAGAAATGGTATTTTTAACGAATAATTTTTCATTATGTTTTATCACAGGCATAGGCATATGGTTTTGAGTTCAGTCCTGTTGAGTAGCATCTCATCTATAGCCCCATACTGACCAATGAGTAGATTTAGTAGATGGAAACTAAAATAAACCTATTGCATGTGTGTGTGTGTTTCTTGTCTCAACACCACGTAACAGTTGTAAATGAATGTAACTGTCATGCAAGCAGTGTCTTCCATTGCCAAAATATTCTGTGGAAACATGTCTGGTCATGAGGAAATATTATTTTGTTTGCAAGCAAGTGAGGGTTGGTGAAAAGGAGAGAATCTGGATAAAGAAAATCTACCACAATAAAAATCATCCAAACCATGAAAGGATGGAAAAGTGAACTTTAAAACAATGGTGATAAAATGACAATACTGATAGTTATTATAGATGCCTCTTTGTACCTCTTTCCAAAGTTCCTGAATAGCAATCTGTCTTTAATTATAAACCTCATATACTCCAAATAACTAGGTTATACTGACATTCACAATAATAACCACAGAAAACAACCAATAATCTACATGACAATTTTTTTTTTTTTTTCCATTTGTGAAACCCAGAAATAGAGACACAATTTATGTTTAAAAGGTTTCGTGGAAATATGTACTGGTATAACTTGCGTGAGTAAAATAATCATCTAAAAAGGAATACATTTCTACAATTTAATCAGAATAATGGATGGAGAAACTCATATTATATAGATCAAGAGAATTCAGCCATAGAACTTGCTCTCATAATTCATATAAAATGGTGGGGGGAGGGGAGAAAAAGTTATATTTAAATTAATGGTCTACCAAATTTTATTTGCATATTCAACAAGGGGAAAAAAAAGAAATAGATGATGTTGTTGATATTCCATTGTTCTTAATACAATACAGTATTATTAAATTCCCAGTTATTTTAAACTAGCACAGTCCTAACATTAGAACTACTTTTTAAAATAAATTACAAATCAATCAGTTTCCCTCTTTAATGATATTCTAATATATATTTAATAAAGATGAACATTTTAGAAAAAAAAAATTGTTGAATCAAACATGATGCAATATTTAATGTATCACTCAACATGCATGCATTATTCAATAGACAACAAGCTTACATCATGGCATTAATGGGATTTTGAAAATATTATTGTTTTATAAACAATGATCAACAAATTCATACTATATTACACCAACTCATTCTTTTACATCATTAATACTCTAGAGACAAGTATGAATATGACACACTTCTATTACAATCTTAAAAGCAAGATTTGATGTACAAACAAAACATTTAATTTTACAAGCTTTGCTAAAGGGATATTTTCTGTGTTAAATTGTTGACAATATAAATTCTAATTCAATTTTTAAAATGTACAACTTATAACAACACTACTTCTATATGTTGTCAAATGCTAAACACAGATGATAAAAATAAATTGTATGTATATATATATATATATATATATAAATAATGTTATATAGATCTGTATGGAAAGGTGTTTGTGTGTACAGGCAACTATTTACTTTTCTGCTTAGACTGTAAACAATATCTCCTAGATTAAAATATGTTTACAAGTAGAAGGAAAAAGAAAAGAAAGACAATTCTGAATTAAAACTAAACTTTCAGATGGCTGCTCATTTCATCGTCAAAGTTAAATAGTGTCAAAGATTGAACTTTTATTAATACAAACTTCAGTGACAGTTTTGCTACTTAATATTCAAAATTAACGGTTGTCTAATGTTGTTTTTTTGGGGGTTTTTTTTTAAGAAAATGGCAATAAGCAAATGGAAACTGGCAAAGAGTTTAATTGCTTTGTCTGATTTCAGTTTGAGACATCAAATTGAAGAGATTTTTATCAAAATATTCTTTTACAACTTTAATTCATTTTATAAAACATAGTTAATGTAAGAGTCCAGGAAAGATCTTATTCTTGATAATACTTAGAATATTAATCAAAATTATACATCAAATATTATATTTACTGTTTTTGTTGCATAATGTAATACAGAGTTGATATGGTGTATGTTGATTACATATTCTGTTGGCGGTATCATCACTATTGTTTTAATATCCACTTTTCCATATTTGCTGAACTTCAATGGAATTTGTTGAGACTAATCTTTTATAGCCAGACACTCATCCTTTTGCTAAACCTCACCTGCTCTCAACTAATTTAATATTTTACCAAGGCCAGACATATTTTCACAGAAGATTGGAAATGAGTGACACTGCTTCTATGTTGGTGATAGTTGGTTACAACTGTCATGTGATATCAAAACAAGGACTATCAAGTACACACACACACACACATATATACAGGGTGTTCATAAATTATCTTTACAAGTTGAAAAATTCAGGAAAAAAATGAAAATCAAAAATAACTCAGTAGAGTTTATTGGTAAACAAATAAAAGTTTTATTAGAGACATCAGAACACATCTACATAGACTCCATTGGTTGCAAAGATGTTGATTGATGAATCTTGACTTTAATAGATAAAATAAATTGTGGAAGTTGTAAAGATAATTTATGAATACCTTGTATGTATGCATATATACTATTACACACACACACACAAACTTTCACTTTCCATCTACCAAATCTACTCCCAAGGTTTTGACTGGCCAGGACCATAAGAGAGGACAAAGATAACGACCTAATGTGCCACACAGTGGGGCTGAACCCAAATCTATATGGTTGGGAAGTGAACTTAAACATCCAACCATACCAGCATCTATTATTTACAAATCTTCTGACTTCCTTTCTCTGTTCTCTCTCTAATACCTATACCAGTTCTTACTTGATATTTTCAATATGAACATAATTTAATATTACTGAATGAATTATATACATATACATCAGGTTACTAAGAATATATATTTTTCAAATATTTCACCTTTAAAAGGATGATATACTGTATGAAGTGTAGTGCAGCAGTCAGATCTTTGATCCTGTATTCTTGTAGGTCTTGGTGATGGCAAGGAAGCACAGTTGCAGAGCAAGAGTCACTAAATATTTGCATTTATCCCTAGTTGTGTTGATGCCCAGCACAGACTAATAGTAAGCGATATGATGTTGAAATGCAATCTGAAACTTCCTTTAATTAACTGAAGAATGCGAATTAATTTGCACTTGCAGTTTGGTAAAAATCATACATTTGTTTATCTTTACATTTATCAACCCAAGACCACATGACTAGTTCAATTAGACTATTAATATTTCATAAATTAACGTTTATGTATCAATGACAAGATGAATCTAAAATTAAATCGGCAGACAATAATACATTATATTTTCTCTATTCAGTTGATACTCTTGTTGTGTAACATTGCAGTCAGTCTTAACTCTCGATACCAACCCATCTGAAACTAGCTCTGGTTCCATGACACAAACTTATCACTTACCACAGTCTTCTGCATTAAAACTTTCCATCAAAATTTCATGCTAATTTAACTCTTTAGCATTCAGATTATTCTGTCAAATGTAATGCCCATTTATTCACATTGTAATCATACATCGTCTTGAAGCTTTGAGATTTTAATGTGATAGTTTTTTTTTTTTTAAATGATATTGTAAGAGAGGCCAAATAAGGCCAAAGAAGAATATTTGGGTCGGATATGGTTGGTTTAAATATTAGAGGATTAAGTTTCAAACACCTAATTAATAATGACAAAGTTATTTGACTAAACTCTTCCTTTTCTTTTTGTCAAAATTAATTGAAACACAAGTAATGTATTTCAACAGAAACAAGGTAACAAAAGGGTCACTCAAACAGGTCAACAAAAGGTCAAATGACTAAATGCAGTCCACTGACTCACTTCTCTGAAGATACACCATGTCTCTACCAAAATGACAAACACACTGTGTACTCTAACATTAAATGGTTTCTTGCAGGGGTCACCAAACTATGGCCGCGGGCCGGATCCAACCTGCTAGGTCAGTTCATCCGGCCCACCACCGCATTGTATCTTTTGTGTAAGTTCCTGCAATGAGAGTTCCTTTGTCTCTGGTATGGCATCAGTGTTTGGAACAAGCTATGTCTGTGAGCAAACGTTTTCGAAAATGAAGTATGTGAAGTCGGCATATCAAACAAGGTTGACTGATGAACATTTGAAAGGAATTCTCTTGGCTGAATGCAGCAATTACTTAAGTAAATATTGATGATATCTTAAAAGCTAAACACCAGTTTCACAAACCTCACTAATCTTTTTTGCAGCTTAGTTTGTGAGATTCGGATATGTGCGCACTGGGTGTGATATAACTATCTTATTGCTGACGTCACCTTTAATAACTTACTGGTAAATAAATATGTTGGTTGTCTTTATTTTTTGTGTATTCACTGTATTGTATTGAACAAAATGGTTATGTGGCCCACACTATCAATCTCTCAGTTATCTGGCCTGCCATGGAAAAAGTTTGGTGACCCCCTGGTTTACTGCATAAAGTGCCAAGTGGTCCTGTAGGTTCTTGTGATGACAGAGGTGGGTCGTAAATGAAGTAGACTTCACTAGGAACCTATAGAGAGTGCTCCTTTGCACTTACCTCTGGTGGCGTGGACCCTAACACAGAATTTGGAACTTATTGATGTTACTGCTAGTTGTGCACACTTTTCTATATTTCTTAAGACTGTGTGTGTGTGTTTCTGTGTGTGCAGGCACACACATGAAGACAGCGTAGTGTTCACAGCCCTTTTCTTACCATATTTCTGTTGAAATACACCACATTTGTATCAATTAATTTCAAAAATAATGAAGAACTTAATAAAATAACTTGAACATTATTATGCTGATGTTTGGGACATAAATTAACATGAAATCTTGATAGACAGTTTTAATTCAGATTAGTTTAAAATGAGAAGTTGACATCATAGAATTAAGGCCAATCTCAGGCAGGTTGATATCAAACAGTTTTAAGATAGCTTAAGAACTGATAATGTTACAGTTGATAATTTGTTATTTGAAAAAGATTGATAAACTCTTAATATTCACTGCACATGTTAAAAAAACTGTCAACAGGTTGTTATCAAAAAGGCTATGGTAGCATTATAAAAGTCTTCTTTGATAATGTAGAAGTGCATGAGTATTTGAGAGCAATAAAACATAATAAATGAGTTGAGTGGCAAATGAGCAATAGATTCAAGCATTCTACAGTAACAAACCTTCACACGTGATCTGTAAATGAGTCTGGGGTGATGTAAAGAGTGTGCAAGTTTGCGTTCTCTGTAATAAATAAGTTGGGATCCCAGAGAATACGAATATAATCCATGACAAATTCTAACATAACTATTTTTGCATATGAGTTACCATTGCTCTGTTTTAAATAGATATACTGCATGTGACTGATCTTCACATGCTTCATTTTGCATTGTTTGAACATCTTCTCTGTCATAAATTTTATCAAGTCAGGAAAGTAGGTAGGTTGAGGATAATTCCTAATATTTTTGTCTTCTTTGTGGTATGTTTATGCTGTTGAGAGTGACAGCTGGTTGTATGTGATGTTCTTTGATGTTGCTGGTGAGAAGAGAGATGATGGATGTGGTAGGCAAGTACATAGGGCATATTTGTTTGGAGCCAGCCTGCTATCTCATGGTGGTGTTGGTTGTTGTTTAACCCCAGGTCATCCCTGATCAGGGGAGTTGGAACAGTTGTGAAACTATATCTGGGGGACAGTAGGAATAAGTATGGCAAGAGTTGTGTGTGTGTCGTAATTAATGAGAAACATTACATGATATAAATTAAAACCATTAGGTAACAAAATGGATTTTGCAATACTTCCTTCAGAAAATATTAGATTCTAGATACATTATTGTTTACTACTTACACTTGGCATATTATCACAGTTTATTAGCCAGGGTCTTGAATTTTAGGGATTTGTCTTTAAGACACATTTAATATTTCATTGGCGAAGTGGCTGAGTGTTCGAAAGCATGTCCTGAATTTTTTGTTTAGTGTTTTTGTTAATGTGTATGAGTTTAAGGCCTGTGGGTTAGTGGTTAGGGTATTCAGCTTGCAATCGTCAGGCCATGAGTTCAATTTCCAGCAGCACATTGTGTCCCTGAGCAAAACACTTTATTTCATGTTGTTCCAGTCCACACAGCTGGCAAAAATGAGTTGTACCTGTATTTCAATGGGCCAGCCTTGTTGCATTGTGTTACACTGAATCTCCCCATAAACTACGTTAAGAGTACAAGTGTCTGTGGAGTGCTCAGCCACTTGTATGTTAATTTCATGAGCAGGCTGTTCTGTTGATTGAACCAACTGGAACATTAGTAGAAATACACTTCTTTTGTTTCATTTATATTTTTAAACAATGAACAATTTAATAAAATAACTTTGCTATTATTTAAGCTGATGTTTGGAACAAGATTTTCGTTTAGATCATCTTAAGCAGTAAGTTTGTATCATAGAACCAAAGGAGTCTCAGGTGGGTTGGGTATCAATAGGGTTAAACAAGAGGAAGGGCTCTGCTTACAATCTTCACAGCTTCTTAATAGAATTCAGGTATATTTTCAGTTTTGTTGACACAATAAGAAGAAATACTGTATTTTCCTACCATACAAAACCTTCCTTATAGATTTTGCAATTCTAACTACAGCTGTTACTGGCAATCAGGTATGATTTGATATCATGTATCACATTTTAGGTGTCAAGTAGTCATGAGCAGCTCAAAAAAGATGAAAAGAAAGAGTTGTATCAGTTGTGACTAAAAGCGTGAGAATATTTGCATCCAACCAAAACAGTATTTTTCCATCCAAAATTTATGGTGAATAGTGACAGGATATGTTAAAAATTCAATAAGATTTAGCAACGAAATTTAGATATTGACAGATCTAACAATTAAATGACAAAGTCAAAAAACAAACAGTATATATACTTTATATGCTTTACACAACAAGCTACACTTTAAATAAACTTGCAGATTTACAACAAAATAAATGATCAACAAGTAAGGTATACAAAGGAGCGATAATTACATTTGAAGATCTAACTATTACGTAGACTAGTGACCCTTAATCTTTTGTGGTTTAGTGCTCCTTTTTACTGAAGAGCATTTTACAAAGGCCTCTCCACATGTTTGTGCAAAAAAAAAAATACTAGTAATAATAAATAAATAAAATAATAACAAGAACAAAACAGATTATTTTAATCAAGCAGAAGCTAATTCTGTGTATTAGTTTGTCATCAGTCATGCTTCATCTCACTAATAATACAAAGGTTTTTTTCTTTAAATGGTGTAGCTGTAGGCAAAGGCATGGCTTTGTGGTAAGGAAGTTTTCTTCCCAACCACATTCAGTTTCACTGCATGGCATCTTGGGCAAGTGATTTATATTAAAACACCAGGCTAACCAAAGCCTTGTGAATGGACTCGGTAGATGGAAACTCAAAGAAACGTGTGTGTGTGTGTGTGTGTGTGTGTGTGTGTGTGTGTGTGTGAACGTGTGTGCGCTGTGTCTTCTTGTCATGACATCATTTAATAGTCGTAAATGAACAACCATTTGAGCACTGGAGTTGTTGTAATTGAGTGGGCCTCTCCTGCAAAATTTCAGTCCTTGCCATTGTATTAGAAAGCATTATTATTATCATGGTTGATCAGAATATAGGATATGAAAGAGAAAGAGACATTTAGCTGCTATTTCTAGCATGTGAAGGGGCCATCTAGAAGCATTTGAATACAGCAGAAGTTGCTAATTCTGTTGACAACGAATTCTTTCTCTACCTTCCTCTTTCTCTCTCTCTAAATTTCATGTAAAAATCAAATTGTGAGTAGCATGTAGAATGATGCACCACGGTAGCAATTGAGACATGTGGATTGAATGCAGAATATCAGTAAAGGCTGGAAAAAAACAAGTCAGATATGATCTGTTGGACATGTAACATTAACATGCATCAAAGACAAGTTCACAGGTGAGCTGAGAGCACTCTCTCGGTTCAGCATTAAAAGCAGTGTCTGATTTATGTGGGAGATCTAACGTTGCATTGGTATGGACATGTGATGTGAATAGATGATGATTGCAAAACATAACGGTGATGTGTGCTAACTGCAGATCTAAAAATTCATACATCTCAAATGAAATTGCTAAATGGATATTGTATTGAATTACCAACTCATAAGTCTTGAGTTCAACTTTATGGTATACATTTACTCATATAAGGTGCAGCAGAAAAACATTCCGTATTTCATATGGCCATTGATGTGGTAGTAATGAAGCTAGGCAGGTGATAATAGCGTTTTCATGTAACTAGTGTTTTACTTTTCGTTTTTCAGTTACAATCATAGTTTGGACTGGGAAACACTGAATTTTCTAACATTTGTTTAAGAGTAGTGAATCTTAGTATTTGTGCCACAGCCTCTATATTTGGACAGAGTGCTTAATCCTATGAAATGTGGTTCCTTGAGATAGCAGAGAGACATACCATTGAATTTAACAGCTGCCATATCCAGTGAGAGGAAACCCTTGCCTATTTAACTCATTTAATATCAATCCATCCAAAACCATTCCTGGTTCCATGATACAAACTTCCTGATTTAAAGTGATCTGAATTAAATTCCTCCAAAATTCTATGTTAATTTATGTTTCAAACACCAGTTCAATAATAAAATCATTTTACTAAATTCTTCATTATTTCAAAATTAAGTGAAACAAAAGCTGTGTATTTTCAATAGAAATATGATAGTAAAATGGTTAGTACCAAAAAACTCAGGTTAAGCACTGGCTATAAGGAGATATTTTTTAACAGTTCATATTTATATCTAGATTAACAGAACCAAAGTGGAAGCTTGTGGCCTAGTGGTTAAGGTGTCAGCACCATGATTGCAAGATTGTGGTTTTGATTCCTGGACCGGGCGACGCGTTGTATTCTTGAGCAAAACACTTCATTTCACGTTGCTCCAGTCCACTCAGCTGGCAAAAATGAGTAACGCTGCAATGGACTGGTGTCCCATCCAGTTGGGGAACACATACGCCATTGAAACCAGGAAACTGGGCCCATGAGCCTGGCTAGGCTTTAAAAGGGCGCAAAAAAAAAAGAATCAAAACAAATATCCTCATTAATAAACATAAATGCATAAAAAAAAATCAAGTGAGCTATCAGGTCTTATTTTAACAGCTTCAAACTAGTTCCTTCAGTGACTAACCACAATCAACAATTTCAAAAAAATGTAAATTAAAAATGGTAACAAAAATATTTAATACATTTAAATTATTTACAGAAACATCTACAAAACTTCTTCTCCCTCCCTCATTCAGTGCATGAATGATTCACCCTTATACTTCACAACATGATCTACTTTAATTGATTGTACTGAACTAAAGATTCTGGAGTTTAATCAGGAGTCACTTTACTGCAATCATCGAGATGTTATGAAATATTGACTTCAACTATTTTGGTATTAAAATCAACTGAATATTCACTGAAGCTAATTCTACTACTACAAATCAATTATAGTAGACATTCAACATTGTAAGAATATACTATAAATAGCCATGTTATATCAACGTAAGTAGGAAGTACGGTTAATATTAGCAATATTTAGTTGAGTATCATCAGATGAAAATTAATGGATATACTCAATAATGAATACATGAAACAAAATCATTAGCATCATTTGTTAGAAATAGAATTCAAATAAATAAATAAACAGCTGAAAACAAAAATTGCCATTTAACTTCTAAAGAAATTATGCAAAGAGTTTGCTAATTTATTCCAACAGCAGTTTTAATTTATTTTTAATTTCTTAACAACACACAGCTGACATAAAACTACTGTTACATTTTGTATGTACATTTAATCTCTCTGTAAGTACTTAAAATTCAAAATAAAGATGCATCTCTACATAATAATAGCTGAAATAAATGTTGGTTAGTTGGGTGGTTGATTTCTCAAGTTACATTCTACATCATATAGAGCAGTGGTGCTCAACACTTTTTTCCCTATGAGCCTCTTTCATTCCTATTCTATACAGATGAACCCCTCCCCCGCTTAACCATCCAATGTTTCAAAAATCTTATACAGGCGTAGGCATGGCTGTGTAGTAAGATGCTTGCTTCTCAGCCACATGGTTCCAGGTTCAGTCTCGTTGCATGGCACATTGGGCAAGTGTTTTCTATTATAGCCTTGAATCAACCACAGCCTTGTGAGTCGATTTGGTGGACAGAAAATGAAAGAAGGCCATCATATATCTGTGTGCATCTTTGTGTCCCACAAAATTCCTTGATTTATGTTTCAAACACCAGCTTAATCACAATTATTTCACATAATTATTTTTTTAAATTAATTGAAGCAAAGGCAGTGTATTTTAACATAGATATGGTAACAAAAGAGTTAAAATGGCTAAGGCACTTTTTCATCCAATATATATTATCATCTGTTCACATTATATATATCTCCCCTTAACAGTTTAGCCACTAGTCTTTTATGCATTAGTTAATCACTCCCATGCTTAACCATTTTATCTTTTGTCACCAGTTTAAATTACCTGTAATAAAATATATTTGTGGAAAAATAATTAATGTTTGAAATATTACCATATTCTAAATTCATTAACTTTCAAGTTTAACTGTAGTATTTCATTTTCAAAGCCATAATTTATATGTCAGACACTCAGTGACGCTTACAGCATTATTAAACGCTAAGACATTTAGTTCCCTCTTTACACTTTAGTAATTTTAAACTATACATTAAAAATATTTTTTTTTTACTTTCAGTTTTTCAGTGCACAGTACATTTCTTGTTGCTGTTATTATTATTATGTTTGTATGAGTTGAATACAACTCTTACCCCAAGACCTCAAGAGACAGCAAGTTATACGTTCAAGTGGACATTGTGACTAGGATGGTTGACAACTGCTGTGTTTTGGGGGAAGAATATAGTTTGGTGAAAGAGATTTGCGTTTCAATTGTGTATCTTGGATTTGTAAGGAATATTGTTTTTAGAAAATGTCTTTTAAATAATATGTGAAAAAAAGATTGTTTTGGACTTATAAAGACAGAATTTTTCATTTATTATCAATTATCATTATAATACCATTATTATTACTATTATTATTATAATATCTTTGTCAAGTATAGTAAACGCACATAAAATTACAGCTATAATAAATTTTCTTAATTCTATACTTTAGCTTTTCTGTGTTACATTTTCTTCAGAACACCAGATTAATTAAGTTTGCAGTGTTATACTTGTTTTAAAATTTTTTTTAGTTAACTGATTTAACATTAATTATTTGTTGTCAAACATCTTTCTCTGACACAACTCTTTTTAAGACCATTTTATTTCTTTTGCAATACAATATAATACGACACATCCATGCTCAATAATATGTTTCATGGTTTCTTTGCTGTGTGGTAAGAAGGTTGCTTCCCAAAAACATGGTCCCAAGTTCAATCCCACTGTATGGTCCTTTAGACAAGTGTCTTCTATAGCCTTGGGCTGACCAAAGCCTTGCTTGTAGATTGGATAGACAGAAAACTGAAAGAAGCTCATCCTATATGTATATATCTATGTGTGTGTGTGTGTCCTTGTGTCTGTGTTTGTCTCTCACCACTACTCGACAACCGGTGTTGATGTGTTTAAGTCCAGGAAATTTAACGGTTTGGCAAAAGAGGACAATAGAATAAGCGCTAGGTTTGAAAAAATAGGTCCTGGGGTCAATTTGTTTGACTAAAACCCTTCAAGATGATGCCCCAGCATGGCCGCAGTCAAATGACTGAAA
>NC_068989.1:69732924-69740691 GCF_001194135.2 Octopus bimaculoides | reverse complement strand
GTGGGAGGGGAGTATTCTACTATGATCAGCCATTTAAGTTTATTAAGACTGTAAATATATGCCACAAATATTCAAATAAATAATAAATGTAGAATATGATACGAAACCTAATTTTGCAGCTAGGAGAACAATAGTTAGATTGGAATGAAATGTCTGTAGGAGCAGGTATGGTTGTGCAGTTAAGAAGTTTGCTTCAGAATCAGAGTTTCAAGTTCAGTCCCACTGCTTGGTTGGACAAGTGTTTTCTACTCTAACCCTGGGTTGACCAAAACCTTGTAAGTGGATTTGGTAGACAGAAACTGAAAGAAGCCTGTTGTATATGCATGTATATATGTATATGTAAGTGCATGTATGTTTGTGTTTCCTTCTCTTTACATCACAAAAACATGCCTGGCCTTGGGGAAGTATTACCTTGCTTGGAAACAGGTGAGGTTTGGTGACAAAAAGTGCATCCACACATAAAAAAAATTGCCTCATTAAACTCCATTTGACTTACGCAAAAATGGAAAACAGGGCGCTAAATCAATGATGATAACTTAACTTTGATAAAGACACAATTTTCAGTGAAAAAGTTCAATAACCTACTTTTCTCAGCCATCAGCGTTTTCTACTCAATTTGGCTGGTGATAATGAAAGGAAAAGATAAATCTTGTACAATATAAATGAAATTGTATGTTATCATTTAGGTTTGCTCTGCAAATGTTCATTTTTCCAAATATTTGTGAAATAAAACATGACAGAATCACTTTGCAACAACAACTTACTGTCAGATTAGATATTACAAATGTATTTGAACCTGCATGGTCAGGTTAAAAAAACAGGGGCTTTTTTGTTTTTTTCCTTTGTTTCTTTTCCAGAGATGTCTCATAGTTGAACATTACTCACTAGAATCAATGTTATGAACAAAAGTGTGTTGAGATTTCCATAGATATAATTAGCTAACCCTTTAGCATTTAAACCAGCACTATGTGACCAAAATTCCCCCTTTGTTTTATGTTCAAACTGATCAGATCCAGGCTCTCACAGCTACCCTACAATGTTATTCTACATTAAACAATCATGTCACCAAAATCTCAAAGTTATGAGATAATGCATGATTAATTCAAAACAATGTGAATCAATAAGCAGTACAGAATAATCTTAACACTAAAGGGTTAAGACTTAGCAAAATCATCAGAGCACTGGACAAAATGCTGTAGTATTTATTAAAAAGAGGAGGGTAAGAAGAAAACCCATAACTGAGTGGGGTCGTAGTAGAGGGGGAGATGGGTAACATTATGCCAGGTGTTGAGAGGGTAAAGTATGATAGAGGGGCAGGCAAAGGTGTGTTGTTATAGAAGAGATACATAGCTACCTTGCACTATATGGAAATGATTGGGAATAGTTGGAAAAGAAAAAAAAATGAAGATATTGATGATGAAGTGTCAAGCATAATCTAGTTACGACTCAAGTAGAAGATATGTAAATAGAAGAGAACATCTAAAGAGTAGAAAATAAAATGTGTTGGGAGTGGGTCAAATGTGGAAATGTTTCAGTTGTAGAGGCAAACTACAGAAAACATGATAAGTGATAAGATCAGAGTTGGGAATGGTGGGCTCACAGTTCAGCTGATGAAACTGTGAAACTGGTTCAATGTATGTCATCATAAAAAAATGGATGCTAAAGTAAGGTTGAATAACGACGACAATAAAACCTGGTACAATGTTTAGAAAAATATCAATTCTTTTTTTTTTTTTTTTACATACAACAAATTAATTAAATGCCAAAAATTAATTTCTTGATAATATGAACACTTTTAGAATTCCTAAAGGTGAAAAACTTTATACTAACAACCATTAAGTAAAGAGAAATCATTTTATAATATAAAAACAATTGATGCCAGAGTACTAAGTTTAATGCAAACAAAAAGCATCATGGCCTAAGAACAACAAACAATCTTGGATTAAGGCCGCTGTTACAAAGGAAGTAAACAACACGTTTTCAGTCAACAATGCAAACTATAATTTCAAACCCCTCCAACTCCTTTATCTGTCAACCATTTACTGATACTACTTGTATTGAGGTTATGAAAACCAAGACATTTGTGATTGTGAAAGCCATAATTAAACTGAGAAATACCAAATAATTATTGACTTCATCATCATCATCATCGTTTTAAAGTCCACATTGCTATGCTTACATGGCTCAAATGGAATTCGCTGAGGTACATTTCTACAGCTGGATACCTTCCCTGTCACCAACCCTCATCTGTCTCCAAGCAAAGTAATATTTCCCCATGGCAAGACATGTTCTTATTCATTAACCAGCCAACTTTGAAACCACCTCTGGTTCTATGATAGAAACTTCCTGTTTAAAATAATCTAAATTAAAACTTCCCATTAAAATTTAAAGTCAATTTGTTTTAAACATTTTACAAACATTATTTTATTAAATTCTACACTATTTTCAAAATTAACTGAAACAAAAGCAGTGCATTTCAACAGAATTATTGCTTTAAAAAAACCGTTAGATATTCAAAGATTATAATTTTTGTACTAATCATTAGCTTTAACATTATAAGTAACACACATCTATGACAAGTCCACTTTTCCATGCTTACACAGCTTAAACGAAATTTGTCAAAGCATATTTTTTTTACAGCTGAATGTCCTGTTTGCCACGAACACTCACCCCTTTCCAAGCAACGTAATATTTACCCACAGCTAGCCATGGATTTATTGAATATTCAAAAGATTATAGTTTTAGTATTAATTAGCTTCAAAATTTAGAGTAACATGCATTCTTAACAATATTTATCATAAAATAAACTATATACAACTGCCCTATGTGTTTCAGTTAGTTTTTAAATCAAAATTATCAAGAAATTTCAGTTGTTTAACCCTTTAACATTCAGATTATTTTGTCAAATGCCTTGCTTATTTATTCACATTGTTTTGAATTAAACATGCATTATCTCATAGCTTCAAGATTTCAATGACATGATTGTTTATTTTTAGAATGACATTGTAAGGTAGGTGTGAGAGACCAGATCTTGCCATTTTGAACATAAAAGTAGTAGAATATTTTGGCTGAATATGACCAATTCAAATGCTAAAGGGTTAATAAAGACTGAAATTTCAACCAAAGGTATATTAAAATTATGATACAATTTTACCTAATGAATTTTTGTTTTTCTGCACCATTTAGGGTAATAATAGAATGTTGATGAAAATTCTCCATTGCATATCAACTTTATAGTTTGTAGTCATTACAGGCCTGTAATATGTGATCACCTATTACAGGTTGGCATATTCAAAAACTTAATGCATATTTCTTAGAAAATATTATAATTAAGTAAATAAAGAACACACCATCACAGTGAAAAAGAAAACAAGAACTAAGTTTTACTTTTTTAAACTAAATATTTAAATTGTCAATTTAGATGTTGACAAAACATGTGAAAGTTCTGATGAATATAGTATCGAAATAACGAATAAAATGGAAAGGAAAAAAAAAAAGAAAACTTTTCAAAATTTACTCTGAATAATATCCATTTTTTGGTTGTTCTTCAGGTATAGCTGTACACAGACACATCCATATATATATATATATATACATACATATATATATATATATACACACACACACACACACATATATATATATACATACACATACATGTATGTCTGCATGTATGTACACAAACATACAAATTGCACATGCATATGTATATACATACACATATACACACATGCATATACATACACATGTGCATAGACATACAGATACAAATACACACACACAAAAATTTTACACATATAGACACATTATATAAATACATGGATACACACATGTACATGTACATACAAACATGTATGTGCGTGTGTGTGTGTGTGTGTATATATATATATATATATATATATATATATATATGCATGCATATACACAGATACACATCAATATATACAATTATATATCTTCTGTTCTTTTCATTCCATGAAAACGCCTTCAGTTTTTCACATTTGATAGTTGTTTTCAGAATGTGTCTTTATTTAGAACCAGCATCTAAATTACCTCCACCCCTAATACTGAAACAGACTACCCCATTTCATAACATAGAAACTTGGTCACATGAAATCAACAGTAGAGTATTTTCCAGTGACACCAACCATATAACTCCTGGCTGTCACGACTGTTACTTTGTACCTATTTGAAGTTCCTGCATACCACTCATCTTTTTTTTTTCTGGAATAACCATAATAGGAAACTGTCTTTGGCAGTTGTGACTTCTTAAGATCATAGTTAAACTTCACATGGCATGTGCAATGCATAATACTTGACAGTAAAGAATCATGAGTTAACTCACCGGACATGTGATTTAGTGCATGCCAAAACTGGTTATGGTATCTTTTTTTAGAAAGATCAGTAGAAGTGGTTATAAATACATCTAACAGATGTATTTCAATTAACAGGCAAGTATCAATGTGTGGTTAAGACGTTCAGTTTGGAATCACGTGGTTTTGGGCATTGTTTTCTACCATAAATTTGGTAGATGAAAACTGTGCAGCTACATGTAGATACTCATGTGTGTGCACATATATACACACATGCATGCACATGAGCATGTCTTTCAAAATTTATTGAACAAAATCTAATACATTAAAACTTCCCATTACTAAATAGGAGCAAGCATGGCTGTGTGTTGTTAAGAAGCTTGCTTCCCAACTACATGGTTCCAGGTTCAGTCTCACTGTGTGGTACCATGGGCAATTATGTCCTACTATAGCCTTGGGCTGATCAAAGCTTTGCGAGTAGATGTGATAGATGGAAACTGAAAGAAGCCTGTAACATATATGTATGTATGTGTGTGTGTGTGTATTTTTGTGTCTGTCCCCCTCCACAGCTTGACAACTGCAGTTAGAGTCTTAATATCCCCATAACTTAGCAGTTCAGTAATAGAGACCAATAGGATAAATACCAGGATTAAAAACAAAAGAAGTACTGGGGTTGATTTGTTTAGCTAAAAATTCTTCAAGGTGGTGCCCCAGCATGGCCACAGTCGAACGACTGAAGTAAGAAATTAAAAGATAAATCTGGTATACAAAATTGAGGCAGTATTACACTAAAATAGGCATCTATGAATCATCATGTATATACACCCATGACAGGCCAGTTACAGGGGATATTTATCCCAAGTTAACATTTCTGATGAATGAAGATGCAATGTTAAAAACACAATTATTAGAGGGTGATGAAACTTCATCCCAGCAGTGGCCAGCAAGAACATCAGGTGCATTTCGGCCTTCTTGTGACAGTACATGTCACTGTAAAGAGCGATTTTTGTGTCCCCTTCTGATATTTATTGTTTTCAAAATAGCATGTCTTGAGAGGTTATCTAGGACAGATACCATAGCAGCTGGCCCATCCTTTAGCATTCAGATTTCTGTCAAATATAATTGCTAATTTATTCACATCATCTTAAATTATTCATACATTAACTCACAGCTTTGAGATTTTGATGATGTGATTGTTTATATTTAGAATGACATAGTAGGATAGGTGTGAGAGTCCAGATATGGGCAGTTTGAACATAAAACATGTAGAATATTTGGGCTGGATATGGCCAGTTTAAATGCTAATGGATTAAATATGATACACAGTGGTCACTTTAGTTACTATATTTCTGTTCAAAGACACTGTCTACATTTTAATTAATTTTGAAAATGATAATTTTGGCTTTATCAAACTGGTGTTTTGGAATATAAGTTAATATGAATTCTGATGGAAGGTCTTAATTTAAATCACTTTAAAACAGGAAGTTTGCATTTATAGACAGTCTCAGGCAGGTTGGTATCAAAAGGTTGAAACAGAAATAACCAGTAGTATTTTTTATCCAACTGAGTTATCTCTCCTTAGATCAATGTCCATTTTACATTTGACATTTTAAGAGATTCGCGCACACACACACACACACACACACATATAAAAACACATAACAAGTGGTTTCAAGCTCCAGTCCATGTGGTACCATCACTACTATAGCTGCAGTTTGACCAAAGCTTTCAGAGTCACAAATAGAAAAGCACATCAAATATATTATATGACTCTGTGTTTCAGTATTTGTTTACTCACATTTTCATGTTGGGACTGATACAAGAATATTGTCTTCTATTTACACTTCCATAAACGACATGTTCCATAGTTTGGTGAATTTTGTTGGTTTTGATGTGGGGTAAAACCAGTAGAACAAAAATGCCTACCTTGATAAGCAAGGCTTGGCAATAGGGCAGGCAACTGGCCATAGAATGCTACCAGACTATGTCACAGCCAACACATGGTAGCATGGAAAAACAGATGCAAAACTATACGATACGTGTACACACACATACAAGTATATATAAACACATACACATACATGTGCATGCAAACACATATACATACACACGCGCATACACACCAACATTTGTATGTGCATGTATGTATATTTTATATATATACATATATATATATATATATATATATATATATATATATATATATATATATATATAGAGAGAGAGAGAGAGAGAGAGAGAGAGAGACAGAGAGACAGAGAGAGATGGTTACATACACATACACGTATACATAATACACATATATATCTTACTTGTATTTATATGCATTGCATAAAAGTTTTCTCAATTTAGTTTTGTTCAAACTTCCTAATTTTGGTTCACTCAATTTAGTTAAAGAAAAAACAGAAAAACACGAAACGTATTCTCAAAAATATTCCACATTAAAATTTTATTTGGTGACAGAGAAGTTATTATTTGCACGTACAATTTCTTTAGAATATTTCTGAAAATGTTTCCACTTTTCTATTTAATTACTCAGGATATACTTTGTCAATTTTTCTTTGATATTTTTAAATCAACAATTTTGATAAATATACATTACATAATGAGAAAAGAAAACAAATTTATAAGTATTTATTTTTCAAATGAAGCTTTTCTTTTATTTTTCACTTTAGCTTTTTAATGTTTATTTCTATACAATTCTCTACAAGTCTTTCTTTATGCACATCCAATTTGTGTATTGAATTCACTTTTACATAATTATCATCACCCACACTTTAACCACTATGCTGGTATGAATAATTGCATAAAAATGCATGTCAGTCCTTTGTTTTCACCTAAGTTTTATTTAATTTCAGACATTTTCTATATTAGTATTTTAACATACTAACACATACATTTATCATCATCATTTTCATTTTTTTTACTGTCCACTTTTCCATCCTTGCACAGATTGGACAGAATTCATTGAGGTAGATATTCTATGGCTGGATGCCTTTCCAGTTGCCAACCTTCACCTGTTCAAATTAAGATACTATTTCCTCTTGGCCAGACAGAAGATTGGAAATGAAAGACACTGCTTGTATGATGGTGATGCTCATTTACAACCATCACATGATGTCAAATGCAGGAGACAGTAAAATACTCACCTATGCACAAGCATATACATTTACACATACACACACATACATCCTGGCACTCCATTGGTTACAATGTTAGGATTCCATTTGATCTGGTCAACAGAAGAGCCTGCTCGTGAAATTAATGTACAAGGACTAATCCTTTTTGCTAGTGGACTGGACTGAAGCAACATGAAATAAGGTGTCTTGACATAACTCATCACTGGGAATTGAATTCATGACCTTATAATCATGAGCCGAATACCCTAACCACTAAGCCACGAGCCTTCACACACACACACACACATATATATATATATATATATATATATATA
>NC_068989.1:69730296-69732640 GCF_001194135.2 Octopus bimaculoides | reverse complement strand
CAATAATTGTCCGTTTGTACAGGGTTTTAAAAAAATTTTGTTTATTTAATGGATTATATTTTTTTTATTAATTTCAGTAACCACAAATTTATAAGGGACAGAGTGTCAACAAATGCATTTTCTCTTACAGTATGAAAACCCATTTCATCAAATTATAATTTGGTATAATTTCATAATGTTGACATAAATTCAGCAATTACAAGTTTTGCCGTTTTTTCCCTTTTCTTCATAACTGTTTATTAATTCAGACATAGATTTTGTATTTGTTGAGTTCCTTGAAGATGGAAATCAGGTTTTTATTGTGTTCATATTTTGTAGTTTTATTAATTTTCAATGATTCTAAACTAAATGTGTTGAAAATTACAGCACATAATTTACAGTGCTTTAAACAAACCAACACCTGTTGTTCAACAGTGGTGTGACAAACACAGTTTCCATCTACCAAATTCACTCACAAGGCATTGGTCAGTGCAGTGTAGTAGTAGAAGATATTTACCTAAGGTGTCATGCCGTAGGACTGAACCTGAATCTATGGGTTTGTAAAATGAGCTTTAACAACACAGCCATGCCTATTAGCTAACGTTCTAAGGTAATCACTATACATCTTCTACTAAATAACCCTGTTAGCTAATCTTCTAAAGTAATTGCTATACGTTTTGTACTAAATAACCCTATTCCTACCGTTTTGTTCTGCTTGATCGCACTGCAGCAAATCAATCATTGAAGTTTCAATTCACAATTTTAATCCGTTTTACTGGTTTGCTCTTTTATTTTCACAGATTGCATCTTAATGTCCTTGCTTGTGTTTTTGTTTGTATCATTTGCTTTTTGTTTTTATTAATTAATTTTGAATTAAATAAATCAGCATATAATGAGGAACCTGTCTAATTGTTTCATTAGTGATTTTATTTTAATGAACTTTTACACAATTATCTTGGTTAGATAGTTTATTGATGTTTTAAAATTTTCAAGCTAAATTCTGACTTAAATTTGAGAATTCTGGTAGGCTAGCTATGTCAGAAATCATTGTCAGTGAGTTTTGGGTAATAAAACTACAAAATATGAACACAATAAAAACCTGATTTCCATCTTCAAGGAACTCAACAAATACAAAATCTATGTCTGAATTAATAAACAGTTATGAAGAAAAGTGAAAAAACGGCAAAACTTGTAAGACAATTAAGTGTCTAAGCTAACAATGGGGCCATTGAATGTCATGATAAAACAATGGCATGAAAATCCCCTACATAGCCAATACTGGTAACAGAGTAGAAATAGACAAAGAAAATTCCCAATACTGGCTGAGATATAAAAATTACTATAAACTAATTAAATGAGAACTTTTAAAACAATAGTGATTATAGAATTCAATTCGCATATTGTTTCTATGAAAGAACAAAGATTTATTCAAATGAGATGCTCTTTGTACTCTGAACAAAATTAGTTCACCAAGAACTTATTCTAACAACTTATGGTTAAAAAAAAAGCTTCAAACTTCTATATTTATTACATTCTCTCAGGCAAATATAGCAAAAAATAAAGTCGTAACAATTGGAAGCCATATCGATGAAAGCTAAATAATTATTAAATTAACTTTAATTTGAAATGGCTAGCTGCAGGCAAAGCTGTATGCTTAAGAAGTTTGCTTCCCAACCAGATGGTTTTGAGTTTAGTCCCACTGCATGGTATCATAGACAAATGTCTTATCCTAGAGCCCCAAGGTAGATCCAAAGTCTTATGAGTGGATTTAGTAAATGAAACCCATTGTGTATGTGTATGGATATATATATATTTATATATATGGCCGTTGCCAGTACCGCCTGACTGGCCTTCGTGCCGGTGGCACGTAAAAGCACCCACTAAACTCTTGGAGTGGTTGGCGTTAGGAAGGGCATCCAGCTGTAGAAACTCTGCCAAATCAGATTGGAGCCTGGTGTAGCCATCTGGTTCACCAGTCCTCAGTCAAATCATCCAACTCATGCTAGCATGGAAAGCAGACGTTAAACGATGATGATGATATATATTATATCATTTATCTTTTACTTGTTTCAGTTATTACACTGTAACCATGCCGGGGCACTGCCTCAAAGAATTTTAGCCAAATGAATCAATCCCAGTACTTATTCTATCAGTCTCTATTGTCAAGCTGCTAAGTTACAAGGACAAAAACACACCAACACCAGTTGTCAAGTGGTGGTGGGGGACAAACCAATACAAAGACACACACATCACTATATATATATATATATATATATACACACACACACACACAAACACAACGGGGTTTCTTTCAGTTTCTGTCTACTAGATCCAAATGGTTGCCCCCGCCCTAATGACACATTGG
>NC_068989.1:69729568-69730286 GCF_001194135.2 Octopus bimaculoides | reverse complement strand
TATATATATATATATATATATATATATATATCTTCTATGTATACACACATATGAGTGTGTGTGTGTGTGTATCTGTATGTATCCCCTTGTCTTGACACCACACAATAGTTGTAAAGATTGTCACCTTTGTACAAGCAGTGTTGCTTGTTTTCAATCTATTGTGAAAACAGGTGCAGACATGTGGAAATATCAACTTGCCTGAAAACAGGTGAGGGTTGACAACAGAAAGAAAAGGCATCTGACTATGGAAAATCCACCTCAACAAATTCCATCTGATCCATGCAAGCATAGAAAAGTTGACATTTAAGACAATGATGATCAAATAGCATATCAGCATGTAATTTCATGCATCATTCTAAAACTAAGTACTTATCTCATTCTTTTTTAAAGACAGTCATCAGCCAGAATTGGTAGGCTAGTAGTAATCGACTGAACCAGATTAAATTGGATTACAAATCATTTAATTAAATGAATTTCATTTAAATGGATTTTGCAAATGATTTAATTAAACACTTTATTTTTAACATCGTCACAAGGACATCCATTTTGGCCAATTAAACAGAGAAGCAGTGAACAATTGGTATGTTAGATTTTGGTTATGCAGTTAGTTAAAAATATGGTAAGACGGTGTTAACTGTTGTGCATATATTAAATATGTATACATATTACATATATATACATATTACATGTATTTATGTACAATAGTAGGTTTATATTT
>NC_068989.1:69722914-69729558 GCF_001194135.2 Octopus bimaculoides | reverse complement strand
TGCAGTTAGTTAAAAATATGGTAAGACGGTGTTAACTGTTGTGCATATATTAAATATGTATACATATTACATATATATACATATTACATGTATTTATGTACAATAGTAGGTTTATATTTGTGTACATAATATAAATACACACACACACACACACACAACTTTTATTGGTATTAATTGTTTCTCTCCATATTTTTCCATCCTATTTGTATGTTGTTGTCTTTCACTTTAATGATATTTCCAATATCAAAGACACAACCAGACAAGCAGTACTATGGAATTTAAAGCCTGTAGACTTTAAATGTGTCAAAACTGCATTAGTAATCTGGTCTCCATAGCTGATAAGAAGATTCATTTCTTTGCTCTTTTCCATCGCTCACATGTATGTTCATATTCACATGCTCAGAGTATCTTTTTGTAAATTTGGCAATCCATTTCCTAAAGTCCTGTTAGCCAATGTGATGACAAGGACCAATATCATCACCAATAATAATTAGCAATACATCATTGTTTTAACATCCACTTTTCCATTCTTGCCTGGATCAAACAAAGTTCAATGAAGCAGATTTTCTACATCTGAATACCCTTCTTGTCCCAAACACTCACCTGTTTCCCATGGCCAGTCATATTTTCCTAGAGTATTGTAAACAAATGATACTGCATGTATGACAGTGACACTCATTTACAACTACCATGCAATGTCAAGACAAAGAGACACAAACATACTCACTCTCTCTCATATATATATATATATATATATATGTACACTCACACATAAAACAGGCTTCTATCAGTTTTCATCCACCAAATCCACTCACAAGGTTTTGGTTAGCCCAGGGCTATAATAAAAAACATTTGCCCAAAGCGTGATGCAGTGGGACTGAAACCAAAACCATGTGTCTGGTAAGAAAAAAAAAACTTCTTAACCCCACAGTCATACCTATACCTAATCTGCATAAAACCATTTTAGTATTTTTACTTCATAGCAAAAATCTCTTTAGCATACTGAAGACAGCTTGTATGTTGAGAACCTGTACAATATAATTTAGAGACAAAGCCTTAAATTTCAATTCACCACCACTACCATCCCTGTCCACCCTATTTCTCCATTAAAAATGAAGAGCCACATTTGTTTTATATAATCAACACATGCCGTTTGATGAACTTTCTCAGATTTCAGCTCTTCCACTTAAAAAGAAAAATGAGAATATTACTCAATAGTACACAGTCTGGACGTCTGTCAGTATAAATTTCAAATATTAATAGCAAAAGAACATAAAGAAGATGATATAATATTTTGTTACCTACTTCACTAGACTTACAAATTTATCCATCAGTTAATATTCTCATATATAAATATTAATATCTTTTTGTATGTAGTTCCCTTTCAACTACAGTACATTAGCATTCCAGACACTCTTAGACTTGCTAAATGTAATCTATCCATTATTTAAAGTTAAGTATGTATTGTATGTTTATTTCACAAGAAAGAAATAGCTAAAATTCCTCAACCTGGCAACAATAAATATCAACCAAATACATTTAGGTGAGTAGTTTTGCCTTCACCCATATTAGTTCTTTTGTTTCTTTTTACCTCCTTTATAGCCTTGTGATTAAAGAGTTCAGTCCTCAATCATGTAGTTCTATGCTTGATCCCATCATGTGATACCTTTGGCCCTAGGTTGCCAAATGCTTTATGAATGGAACTGCATAGTTGGAAACTGTGGGGAAACCCATCATACACACACACACAGACAGGTGTATCCATAATTAATGGTTATTAAAGCTTGTATTGTTTTTGTTGTGTCTCTTTATGTCTAGTAAATTAACAGTTCCACACGTAAAGATCAATGGAACAAGTACCAGACTGAAATCAATCGGACCAACTAGATCTATGGAAGGTATGCTCTAATATAGCAGCAACCCAGTGAAAACTAAAACCAGTAAAGAAAAAAATAAATAAATAAATAAATAAAAAATGTCGAGACTATCTGAATCTTGCTCCCTGAAACCAAACATCCAAGATTCCACACAACATTTGCTGCATTTAAATTCCATCTATCATTTAGACTCAAATCACTTCTAAGTTCTTCGCAAATAACCAGTTAACTACAGTCTACTAACATACACCTTACCAATTTATACTGTAGAAAAAGAGTTGCCTTGAAGCTACAATAGGAAAACGTTAAACAAATAGGGGAAGTTAAACTCTGCATAAAAGTTTTAAGAACTTCAGCTCAATATATTTTATGTTTTCAGTTATTTTATGAGTTTTTGTCAAAAGTGAGAAAACTAAAATCTTTTAGGATGTATTACTTCTATTAATTCAATTCGTTGAATTAATAGAACATGCAATTTGGTAATCTAATGGACCATTAAGGATACCACCAACCAAGAAAACCTTCAGACCCCAAAGAAATGTATATTATTAGTCAACAATTCTTAATTTCTCACTTGTCATCTAAAAATCAAAATATAGAGTTATAAGAAGTGAAAACAAATGTTAAATAGGAACAAAACTTGATCGTAAAGTTAAAAATTAAAATATATAAAAAAAAAACTTACATTCAATAAAGAATGGAGTTATGAAATTAAACTTTCTGAATTTTAACAAAGAAATAAGTTTCAAGCGAAGCTGATAAAATTACATTGGTTAAGCAAGTAAATAAAATATGAAAATCAGATATTTACTATAGAACTACATTGTTTTATTTTGTGATAAATTAGCTATCACGCACACAAAAAAAAGCATTAACATAAAACTCCATGCAACAATTAAAATTTCTCAAAAATAAACAAACTGTATTATATAAATTACATTTATAAACTGCATTATTGTAGTGTTGCTATATGTAGGTTACAGGTGTTTTCCTAACCACATCTACACAAGAGAGGTAGACTGTTGACAGAATAAATATGACTGGCTGATATACTATTGTGAATGTAGTTAAATGAAAAACTGGAATGTAGAATAAATAAATACAAGAATCCAGTTTCCAGTGAAAAACTGAAAATACTTAAGTTTGTGTTGACACAACTAATCCTGTTGTTATATTTCTAAAGATACAGTTAATGCAGATACAGTTAACTTTCTCTATTCTACAGATACAGTTAACAGAGTCTTTGTTTCAATTAATTTTGAATTTACATTTATTAAAAAAAAACTTTGTCATTTTAGTAAATTGGTAATCAGAAGAAAAAGTAGTGTGAAATTTTAATGGAAATCACATTAACCCTTCTGATACCAACCCACCTCAGACTATCCCTTAGTTCTATAATGTAAACTTCCTGCTTCAAATAGATCTAGATTTAAACCTTCCATCAAAATATGTTCCAAACACCAGCTTAATAATGACAAAGTTATTTCACCAATTTTTTTCATTATTTCTAAAATTTATTGAAATAAAAGCAGTGTATTTCAACAGAAATATGGTAACAATATGGTTAAAGCAGGGTGTTTGATTCATAGAACCCTAGGTATTTCCAAGGGTTATGAAGAGCATGAAACAGCTATGGCACAATGTGAGACTTTGTAAGGGAATGGCATATAATGAAACTTTTATCGTTTACTTGTTTCAGTCTTTGGACAGCAGCCATGCTGAGACTCTACCTTAAAGGGTTTACTCAAACAAATCAACCCTAGTACTTGTTATTTTTAAGACTGCTACCTATTCTATCAGTTTTTTTTTTTTTTTTTGCTGAATCACTAAGTGACAGAGGTTTCACCCTTTAGCATTCAGATCACATAGTCAAATATAATGCTTTTTCATTCACATTTTAAAAAATGAATCCTGTATTAAATTGTAGTTTTGAGATTTCGAAGATGTGATTGCTTACTTTTAGAATGACATTGCAGAGTATATGTGAAAGACTGAATCTAGCCAGTTTGAAGACAAGTAGAATATTTAGACTGAACATGCTCGGTGCCAACCAAATTCACTCACAAAGCATCAGTTGGCCTGGAGCCATAGTACAAAAACATGGTGTCACAGTGTAGGGCTGAACCCAAAACCATGTGGTTGAAAAGCAAGCTTCTTAACCACACAGCCATTCATTTTATTGGCCATGTAGGAATGACCATGATCACCACATGAAATGTAGAAGACTGAAACTATAATACTGCAGTTTGTTATTCCAGTCCTCAATACCATTTCTGCTACTTTGCTGATTTGACAACTAACCATAGAAGCATGAAATAAGTTTATTTCAAAATTCCTTTAGTGTTTCAAATCTTTAGTTAATGCAGCTTTATAACTTCATTTCCAGGTAAGAATAATGCTTGAATTTAAGAAGAATTCCAAGCATTAGGTTTTGGGACATAGAAATAGAATACTAATTCTGAATAACTTTACAACATATCATGATTATTACCAATATATTTCTGTGCTTCAATTAACCAAACCAAAATCTTAGTAACAGAAGACCAGAAGATAGTCATCGTTCAACAGTAAACTCAGCAACAGATTAGTCTTATGCAACCAATATCAGTAAGCGTATTACTCAACACATTTCTGTTGTGTAGCTATGATCTAAGAAATTATCGTAATTCCTGATGAAATATAGAATTTCTATGTTTAAATCAGAAATGTTCCTAGATTCTCATTTAGATTATCAAGAAGGATAATTTCAAAGCAACATATGAGAAGAAGGAAGAGGAAGATGAAAATGGTGATGTTGATGATGATGATGAAGAAAAGGAAGAAGGAGAAGAGGAAAAAGTGGAAGAAGAGGAAGAGAAAAGAGAACAGGAAGGTGAGGAAGGAGAAGAGTAGAAAAAAGGAGATAGAGGAAGGAGAGGAAGGAAAGGAGGAAGAAGGAAAAGAAGAAAAATAAAAACTTTCACCTGCTCTGAAAGATGTCTGACTTCAGGCTAATATTTTTGGAAGCAATCATTTTCCTTAAAGATTTTACAACTAAATAATCATGTACATGTTTCTATAAATGGGGGATGCATACGTTCATACATGTATATACACAGACACACACATGGCTGTGCTTCCGATCATGTGACACCTTCTGTAGGCACCTTTTCCTACACCTTTCAGCTGATATTGCATTTAAAGAGGGAAATTATACAGAAACCTGTTATATAGGCATGTGCGCATGCACATGTGTTTGTGCATTTTTGCAGATACTTTGAGTAGTGGTGACATTGTTTATGCTTCTCATAAACAAAATACCTGGCAGCAGTTCAATGTGTAAAAGACATGGAATACAAAGAACCTTAGTCAAAAACTAACAGTTAGCATCAGGAAGAGTATCCGTTTGTAGAACATGACCTCAAGAAGTATATATATATATATCACTCTCTGAGTATGAGCTCTGAGGGTCCACAGCTAAACATCAAATAAAACAGTTGGGAATGGGAAAAATCAAAACGATTGCCTAACAGTATCAAATTTAACAATATCTTTCTCGTATTACAATTTACTTTTACAAGAAGCTAACTTTCTCCTTTAGCAATCACAACGAAGAATGGATTTCTTTTAAGTTCATGATAAGAGAATAATTCAAGCAACAAAACAAAAGCAAAAAAAAAACTTTCTCTCCTATACTCTTCACCTTTTCAGTTTAATAAAGACAAGTGTATTCTTTGTTTGCAAGACAATGTCATTGAAATAGATAATTGTAATCTGTTAACAGGAGATCAATAACTAAATCTAGCTATTGGGGAAACTGCAATATCTTTACTTTCAAATTATCATATGTTGAAAATTACACACAAAACAAGAATATTGTTTTGCTTTAATCAATTGAGTTAATATAACGTAATTTAGAGCAATTTCAATAACTATATCTAGGTTGAAAAGGTTATGCTAGGGTTAATTTTTAGCTTAATATTAATGTTTCCTTCCAAGGATCTGATCAATATGTGTGTGTGTGTGTATGGGTTTATATATCTATATATCTGTATGTATGTGTGTGTGTATATGCATATATATATATATATATATATATATATATATATATATATATATATATATATATATATATATATATATATATATATATATATATATATACATGTGTGTGTGTTTATATACATACATACATACATACGTACGTACATGCGTACATACATACATACATACATACACACACACAAAATCTGATTTCCTGATTGGAATTTGAGAACTATCATTTTATCCATTTCAGATAATGATGAATCTGATTGATGCAATAGATTCTGTTTCAACAAATAAGAAAATGACACACTGTAGGAAATGAAGGAAGTGTTCTGTTAACCATTATTATGATCAGCTTCTAGCTGTTGCTCAAAGAGGGGTCCTGGGAAAGTAGTTGAATACTCTTGTTGTATAGCAAATCTTGGTTAAATCCAAACCAACCAAAGTTTCACACAAATGGAATATTTTTCTGGTAAAGAAGCACATATTCTTTTACTCTTTTACTTGTTTCAGTCATTTGACTGCGGCCATGCTGGAGCACCGCCTTTAGTCGAGCAAATCGACCCCAGGACTTATTCTTTGTAAGCCTAGTACTTATTCTATCGGTCCCTTTTGCCGAACCACTAAGTTACAACACACCAGCAACGGTTGTCAAGCGATGTTGGGGGACAAACACAGACACACAAACACACACACACACACACACATATATATATATATATATATATATATATATATATA
>NC_068989.1:69720155-69721179 GCF_001194135.2 Octopus bimaculoides | reverse complement strand
ATATATATATATATATATATATATATATATATATATATAATATATTTCTAAATCTCTCAGAGAGATTTATGCAGTAGTGATGCGATAAAGTATGCTGTCAACTTAATGTGACAGTCCCATGGAGGGAATACTACTACTGCTTGTAAACATAAGGACACAGGAAATGTTTCAAGGCCGACAGGAAACGGTGCTGCTTCCTAAGGTTAAATAGCAGTAGTATTATTCCCTTCCTGGGACTGTCACATTAAGTTGACAGCATACAACTCTATTACGAGTTTTATATATCATCATCATCATCATCGTCGTCGTCGTCGTTTAACGTCCGCTTTCCATGCTAGCATGGGTTGGACGATTTGACTGAGGACTGGTGAAACCGGATGGCAACACCAGGCTCCAATCTAATTTGGCAGAGTTTCTACAGCTGGATGCCCTTCCTAACGCCAACCACTCAGAGAGTATATACATACGCACACACATAAATCAAAACAAACAGATTCACACATGCAATGAAAGGAAAGCTTGTGCAACCCATACACTCCCTGCACTTACATACACATGATTCAGCAGCTGAGGATGAATTTCATCTTACAATTCAATTTTCAATAGTCTGATTATTGCTGAAATGTCCTATCATCAATAACAATTAGACAACAATACCACTGATGAAACAGTTAAACAAATAAATAATTTCTTCAAGAATATAGCTTACTTTGTTGACATAAAATTTGACTCCTGTTTCGAATGTAATAAATTTTACTTGAAACCCCAATACACAAGTAAATAAATTTTCAAGTAGACAAGTAATAAATATTCTTCAACACAGCTACTTTGGGGATTATAGTTATTTATTGTTTAGAATATAGGTGCAAGCATAGCTCAGTCTGGTTAAAATTTTGCTTCCAAACCATGTGATTTTAGGTTTGGTTCCATTGCATGGAACCAAAGACAAGGCTCTTTTAGGACAACCGTAGACTGTTCATGGATTTGGTAGACAGAAACAGAAAAAAAGCCCTTTGTATATATA
>NC_068989.1:69705681-69720055 GCF_001194135.2 Octopus bimaculoides | reverse complement strand
CACACACACACACACACACACACATATATATATATATATGTGTACATCATCATCATTATCCTGTAATGTCTGCTTTCAATGCTGGAATGGGTTGGACAGTTTGACCAGAACTGGCAAGCCAGAGAGCTGCACTGGGTCCCAGTTTGATTTGACATGGTTTCTACAACTAGATGCCCTTCCTAATGCCAACCACTTTACAGTGTGTGCTGGGTGCTTTTAATGTAGCACCAGTTTGGTTTGGGTGTTGTTATGTGGCACTGGCATGAGAGCTTTTTATGTGGCACCAGCACAGTACCATGGCATTTGTGTGTGTATATATGTGTGTATACATATATACACACACACACACACATATACACACACACACATATATATATATATATATATATATATATATTTATATATATATATATATATATATAGGTATGTGAGTGTGTGTGTATGTGTGAGTGAGTTTGTCCCATGTTTTGACATGACTTGAGAGTTGTAAATCAGTTGCACAAACAAAATTCATTTCCAGTCTTCCATGAAAACATGCTCAGCTATGGGAAAGTATTGCCTTATTTGGAAACAAAATAAGAAGGGTGAAAGGAAGGGTATCCAACCATACAAAATCTGCTTTGAAGAATTTCTGCCAAACCCATGGAAGCATGGAAAAGTAGACATAATGACAACGATGATGATGATGATAATGATGATTGTTCAAATCCTTTGAAAGCATTGCTCTTATTCTAAAAAATAATGATCAAAACCTTTCTATCCCGAAATATAAATCATTATCTGAAATGATTAAAAAAGAAACAAAAAAGCTACTGTTTAATAGTCTGAGTTACTATATCACTTAGTATTTTAATGTTCACCTTGTTACAATTGACAGACAAGGTTCCACCTTACCTTCAGCTAATATATATTACAGAACACTTTGAAGTGTTCATCATACGAATACTTAAAACCATATGCATCCATGCACACAATCATATACACTGACAATCTATGATGTGCCAATTAACTTTTAGAGCTCACACAGGGAGAGATAATTGTGTGCCAAATTCCTGAAGCAGAATACCTTCTATCAATATTTTATCGCTACTAGACATTGTATGAAACAAAATGAATGATCAACCCAGCACAAATTTTACACACCAATATTCTCAAGGGAAAACACCATAACTTAAAAAAAAATAAAAAAAATTAATGTTGCCTAGGGTTAACTTTGAGGTAATCTGTGTGAACAATAACAGTACAACTACTAGTGACTGAGTTAAAAAAAAAAAATAATAAATAAATAAATAAAATAAAACAACATAAAACAAATAATGTTTTCTTTGAGAAAACATAATCATGATGAGCTGGCAAAATCGTTAGTGGGTTAGACAGAATGCTTAGCAACATTTCTTTCGGATCTTAATGTTCTGAAAACAAATCTTGCTGAGGCCAATTTTGCCTTTCATCCTTTCAGGATTTATAAATACTTAGCAGCATTTCGTCCGTCTTTACATTCTGAGTTCAAATTCTGCCGAGGTCAACTTTATCTTTCGTCCTTTCAGAGCCAATGTAATTGACTAGTCTCCTCCCACCCAAATTTCAGGGCTTGTGCCTATAGTAGAAAGGATTGTTATTATCATTATTATTATTAAGGTGGCAAGCTGACAGAATCATTAGCATGTTGGGTAAAGTGCTTAGTGGCATTTTGTCTGCTCTTACATTCCAAGTTCAAATTCAGCCAAGGTCAACTTTGCCTTTCATCCTTTTAAGGTTGGTGAAATACGTACCAGTTATGCACTGGTGGGGTCAACATAATCAACTAGCCCCCTCCCTCAAAATTTCAGGCCTTGTACCTATAGTAGAAAGAATCATTATCATCATTATTATTATTATTATTATTATTATTATTATTAAAAGATGACAAACAGGCAGAATCATTAGAGCATAAGATGGTAAGCTAGCAAAATAGTGTTAGAGGAAAGGCCTTGTTGTATTTGTTCCAGCTCTTTACATCTGAGTTCAAATACCACTGAGGTTAACTTTGCTTATATTCTTCTAGGGTCAATACAATAAAGTAACAGTTAAGTATTTTCTTCTGAACACACAGCCTTTGTTTCAATTAGTATTGAAATTAATGAAGAATTTAATAAAATAACTTTATTTACAAGCCAGTGTTTAGAACATGAAACTTTGGTGGAAGGTTATAATTTAGATAACTTTAAAACAGGAAATTTATATTTTAGAATCAGAGGTGGTCTTGGACAGATTAATACCAAAGGCCTAATCTTTATATCTGATATTGAGGGAATATTTATCCATCTTTCCTTCCATACTTTTATGCAGGTAGATTGTTAAAAATCATCCAAAGGAACAGAATATATTGTGAAACTTTTCTTTAGTTTTAATCCTTTTTATACTTGTTGCTATCCCATTTATTAAACATCTGCTTTTGTTCTTTTAGCTTTGCTGGCAACAGCTCTCCTGATATCAGATGCAGTCTCGGGTAAAGATTATAAATATGAGAGGGAATGAATCAAGCAGTTTATATCATCAAGTGTCTCACTGAGAACAGTCTCCATTTAACACACATTTTCTTCAATGTGAATATGCAATGATGTGAAATTAATGGCTATATGTAATTTTCAAAATTGGAAAAAAAAAAAAAAAAATCTTAAACAAATGGAAAATATGTCAGGAAAATATCCATAATTTGCAATGAATTTTTCATATTTTTTGCACTGTTTTAAAACAGTCTGGAAATTAGAATTTAGAATACACAAAAAGTTTATAGAATCTAGTCATAACAAAATTAACTTGAGTTATACACAGACAGACAGATAGAAAAATGGATAGAGATGGCTGGGTGAATGGATGAATTAGGTATTGTTTTATAAAGATTAAAATTTAGGCAAGGAAATAGCATTATATTCTAGCACAATGAGTAAATGTTAAGCATTAAAACTGGTTGCAAAAAGTTTCATTGTTCATAAATAAAACTTCAACAATCCCTGAATAAAGTTCCAAGAATTTTTTGTCTCCTTATGCAAATCAAGGTACATCTCAATGAATAAATCATTACAAAATATTTCAATTAATAAAAGAGAAAAAAAATCAGAATTTTAGTTAAAGAGATAAATACAATAATAATAAATTTTGAATAATAATAGATTAATATTACTATATTCACAAAGCAAGATAGAATAAACCCCCACAGTTATTTCACTGGATACGTATAATTTTCCATTCTTTTCCCTTTCCTTCCTCTTATGTTATTTTAAATTATTAGCAGCTATATTATCTTGCATTCTTCAGATAAAATAGATTGTAATAAAGAAAGCCATTATCTTATTTTTAACTCAAATCTTTCAAGTATGATATGAAGCTATTCAGTACTTAATATATATAAAAAAAAAAACATATCTTAAAATTTTTTTTTCTTTTTAAATTCTGAAAGCTATTTAAAGCATTCAAATGATTCTGCAAAAACAACAATTGAAATCAGAAGTCTTAGAATATCATCATTAATTGATTGAAAGCTGTATTTCACTACAAAAATGTTATACTTAAACCTTTGATCAACAAACTTCTGCAGCCTCTATATTGAGACCCTGGACCAGATTTCAAAAGATGAAAATTATCCTGACAGGGCTGAGGCACATCTATCATTATTCCTTTGGACAGCAACATGTCCTTTACTTACCTGCCTACTAACCCACTAACTGGGGCTGGTGCCCTAAATAACTGTACATTATTATCTGACCCAACTGTTCTGACTGCACTGCTATGTACACATCATTGCCTGGCTCATGGTCATTTTCATTATTCTAACTTTAATTACTGCTTTACTCACTTTCTTCATCAGAATCTGATAACTAGGCAAATACCTGGACTAGTAATAGCTTTCTCTCGGCTATTTTCTTTCTTTTTTAGTAATTTGAATCCCTAAAAACAGTTCAACACAGACAGGTAGAATTCTTGAGATTGCACAAGTCATAAAAGGATAAAGACCCCCTCCGGTCATGAATGACCATGAGATTGCACCTAGAAAGTTACCCTCCGAGGCACAAGTCCAGGCAAGGTTGTTTATGGAAGACCAGTAGTCACCCATACATACCAGCCTCCTTTCTCCACACCACTGATGTTATCCCAGGGAAAGGCAAAGGCTGATACAGTTTGACACCAGTGACATCCCAACTCAATGCAACAGCTGAATTAACTGCAACAATGTGAAATATAGTGTCTTGCTCAAAAACACAGCACACAGCCCTGTCTGAGAACTGAACTCACTACCTCATGATTGTGAGCCTGATGCACTAACCACTGAACCATGTAAGTAATATGAAATGAAGTCTGTAATTTGCCAGAAGGTTGCTAAGCAATTATTTATAAACTAAGACAATGGGCAGCCAAAAGATCAGCTACTCGTATTGTAGGTGCTACAATATCATGGCCGACAATTTGGGAACTCATGTCCAAAGGGTTAATGTCAAATATTGCCAAAATAATCTGTTTTAAGTTCAAACTACCTCTCACACTTTCATTGTCATTCTAAAATAAACAATCACATTATCAAAATCTCAAAACTACGTGATAATGCATGATTAATTCAAACCAATATGAACAAATAAACATTACATTTGATAGAGTAATCTGGACACTAAAGGATTAAACAATGTGCATTCTAATTCTCATTTAATTTGTTAAAGAAGGCTCTGAATTTGATAATTGGCATTTGTTTTGGTAACTAAATGCTTCTTCTTACTCCTTATATCAAAATGATTTACATCAAAATTTTCTCTTCCAACTAACATTAAAAAACATTAATATGGTGAAAAGAAAGGCTTCATGTAGGCTGCTACATATCTGGCCAGTCATCATCTCTGGTTAGATCTAGCCTAACTTTTTGAACTAACAGTTCATTTCTCTCTCATGTATCATGCTATCATATTCGTAAGTACACAAAGTACACATATCACTGTATTCTTCAACACAGCTTAATTTGAAAGATTGATAAAATCAGTGAAGCGACTGCGTAAGAATTTGTTTGTCACCTTGTAGATAAGAAAATATTTTGTACTGTCCAAGGAAAGATTAATTAATATAAGCTAAAGTGCCATTCGAGCGGGGTCATTGTCAGTCCTGCTTTACTGGCTCCCATGTCAGTGGCACGTAAAAAGCACCATTCAAGCATGGTTGATGCCAATACCACCTGACTGGCCCTCGTGCCGGTGGCACATAAAAAGCGCTCACTACACTCTTGGAGTGGCTGGCGTTAGGAAGGGCATCCAGTGGTAGAAACCTTGCCAGATCAGATTGGAGCCTGGTGCAGCCTTCTGGCTTGCCACTTCTCAGTCAAACCGTCCAATCCATGCCAGCAAGGAAAGCAAATGTTAAACGACATCGATGATGATGATAAAGTATTACTCATCATGTGAAGGCACTGTTTAAAATGTTGGGCTCACAGTCATGAGGTTACGAGTTCAATTCTCAGGTTGGGCTGTGTGTTGTGTTCTTGAGTAAAACACTTCATTTCATGTTGCTCCAGTTCACTCAATTGCAGAAAGGAGTTGCAACATTACTGATGCCAAGCTGTACTGGCCTTTCCTTTTTCCTTGGATAACATCGGTGGCATGGAGAAGGGAGGCTGGTATGCATGGGCGACTGCTGGTCTTCCATAAACAACATTGCCTGCACATGTGCCTCAGAGGGTAACTTTCTAGGTGCAATCACACGGTCATTCATGACCGAAGGAGGTCTTTATCCTTTATTTACCTGTCATATGAGGGGTAACTTTGGAAGTATACTTTTGCCACTATGGATAATATCACGAAATATCACACAGAAACAAAAGTTATGCTAGATAAAAACTTGTTACAGTTGAATTAATGCAAACTGAAATACAAAAGTGATCTGAGAAAGGGATCCTAACACCAAAATATCAAGGCAAAATTTCAAGTGCTGTTCTGTTTCCACTTTTGTAGTTCACTTTTGTATTTCATTTGCATTGTTTCAGCTTTAACAAGTTTTTATCTGATGCAATATCACACAATTCTTCATCCAAGCTACTCTACAATTATTATAATTTAACTTCCATCAAATTTCTTGCTGCTCATACAAAATGATATAATGAATATTAATTTTCAAATGAAAACTATTTATCACTTTAAAATAAAATAAAATTGAGTAAAAATATATTAAAAAAAAACAACAAAAAATAAATTGAAAACATAATTATTCTCCGCATTGGTTTTTAATATTATGGATGTTCTCACACACACAGACACTCTCCTCTTCTGCCTATGATTTTTTTCTCTTTCATTCTATGTCTGTGTTTAGGGTTGGGGGAGGGACATTAATTTACTCATTACCTGCCACAAGCCTAGTATGTGAACAGATCCTGTATCTCTCTTTCTCTATCTTTCCCTTTTTAAATATAAAATGTAAAGAATGACCAGAGAAACCAACCAACTAACCAACATATGTAATATTATACAGAATATACTATTCAGTACTGATCAAAATATGTTAAGAAATATTGATACCTTTGAAAAGCATACTGAGCATTTTATCGACAATAACATGCCATGGGTGTTGAAAGAGTGAGTCAATGTATATAGCATTATAATAATCTCAAATACTGGTTTATGAAATTGATTTGATATGTTGAAATGATGATATGCTATGCTTGTTAAGAACACACTAAATGTGAGATAGATAATAATTAGTAATACACCTTGCATTCAGAGCTTCTTAAATGCACTGCTACAAATTCAATTAATGAATTAATATTTTTAATTAAAGCTTTAACAAAAAAGATGAATGTTAGGTTATTATTATTTTCAGTATGTTTTTTAGTTATAAATAAAAACTATTCCAAGAAAAATAATTGCATAAAAAGAAAAGTGTGGATCACTTTTAAGTGCATCAAGTACATATGCAACTGTTGCAGTTTAATAGTGACATGAGCATCTCTAAGTTGCAGCTGAATTTCTGAAAGCAATGAACACTACTAAATTCTAATGGAGTAATAAAAAAAAAAAGCTCTTTTATAACTAATGGAATAAAAAAAAAATATGGTTATGCAATGAGAAAGAGGAAATTTGTTACATAATTGACATTAGCAAGAGCAGCTGACTCTAAGGAAAATCTAGGTTAAGGCAATCTTGACAAACTGAAGAAAACTAAAGTTAACAATGAATACAAGCCATAATGGATACAGACTGATATTAATTGAATAATGAAGAATTAAATGTACAAATGTATACATTCATCTGAGGTAATCAACTTCCACAAAAATGTTAAAATATACTAGCCTATACAGTGCATAGGTAGCCAGATGGTATGTTATTGATACAAGCTTATAGAATGCATGGATTGCCAGTAGGTATAGTATTAACACCAGCCTATACAGAGAGCATGAATGGCTAGTTATGATTTTATCTATAGAAGCGTTAATGTATCTGAGGTTTATTTCTTTGAAAATGGTTATTTGTTGTTTCAGATTTTCAATTGATAAAGAAAGATGTTTTTGATCTTTTTATTGTATTTTTCCAGTTAATATGTTTTTTTTATTTTGTAATCTTTTGATTAAAATATTTAAACAATATACAACCAGAGAAAGATGAATGGGAAACAGTTACATTCATCATTCCTGCTCCAGTGGTATTAATAATAGGATAAACTGAAATGTCTTGAAGCAGAAATCAAAACCAATACTTAGACTTTCTATGTAACCTTATAAATACTTTTCTCTACTCAAAGTAACATAATATCATGTATTTAAATGTTTATGAAGGTGTATATTTAATCATCCATGATAGTAAAATTAAGTTAGAAAATTAGATAAGCCCAAAATAAATTAAAACAGATATTAGTAATTCGAAGCAATTGATAAAACGTGATGCTACAACCGAATCATCAATTTCAATTATTTACCAAAATCTTTTAACCTTTGGAAAACAACATTGTGTTCTTACTTATATTTACAAATGGCAAATAATTCAGACTCTGGAAATGATTTTCCTCATTTCTAATTATTCTAAGCACACATGCGTGTGTGTGTTTAGTTAATCTTTCAACAAATGAAACTCAAATTAAAAAGCATTTCATACTTTCCTTGGTCTATTTTCTTTCTAGCTTCCATTAATTCTTTTAATATCAACCCACCCAAGACTGCCCTGGATCTATGATAAGAAACTTCCCATTTTAAACTGATCTAAATTAAAACCTGCCATCAAAATTCAATGTTAATTTATTCCAAACACTAGTTTAGTCATAATGAAGTTATTTAAATAAATTCTGCTATTTTCAAAATTAATTGAAACAAAAGCAGTATATTACGTTTATTGATTTGTTTTGCAAGACGCCTAATGTGAAGTCGCATGTTGAAACAGATATTTTTATATTTGGGGATGGATATATTTTGCCAATTAAACACATGCACTGTATATATGAACTTCACTTCAGCTTCATAATTATTTTATTTTAATTCTTTGCCAAAGCTCTTTTGTCACACAACCTATGACTGCATCAGCAACTAATACAGAGTCACTGATGAGGTCACAGGATGTATGACAAAAGTGCTTTGAAAAAAGAAAATAATAATAATAATAAAGCTAAAATGAAGACCGAATGTATAGTGCATGTGTTTAATTGGCAAAATATGACTATCTCCAAGTATAACAATAAAAAGCAGTCTATTTTAACAGAAATTTAGTAACAATGGTTAATCACACATGTGAATGAAAAGGAAGGTGTGTGTTTGTTACAGAGCAGAGGTAATCTCCTGGATAGCTGAATCTTTGGTATGGTTTCAATACTCTATTCAACATTTTCATATATTCCCTACATAAGATATTGGACTGTCAGTTTGAGAATCCATTCTTCTGCATTGTCACATATATCCTGCATTATCTTGTTGACTCAAAATAACACTCATCCCTTCATCTTGCTGTCGATAGGCTAATAACTGCAACAGCAACCATAGATAAGTTGTGAGTATTTCATTAGCTTGCATTCTGAGTTTAAATATACAGGCTAAGCATGCTTCTTAACCACATGGCTTTGGGCCCAGTCATACTGCACAGCATCTTGAGCAAGTGTTTTCCACTATAACCCTTCGATGACCAATGGTTTTGTGAGGGAATTTGGTAGAGAGAAACTGAAACTGTAGTGTGTGTACGTGCATATACATGTGTATGTGTGAATGTTTATAAAACCACTCTGCACTTCAACTACAAATGGTGACATCATCATTTGTGGGCACTGTCAAATTCCTCTGAAATAGAAATCCCTTACTGGGGACGAGCTTTACCAGTTATTTGACTAGCAAAAAGGCTAAGTTTCATGCTTCCATGACCTGACTGTTTAATGGAGCCACTATATATGTATTACTAAGGTACTATAGTTTCAAAAAATATACTATGTTGTAAATTTAGGAGTTATAATCTGTTAGTATTAAACAGGTTTTAAAAATTTGAAAATTAGATGATTTTTTTTTTTTACAGATGTAGAAACTAGGATCATAAGCAGATGTAGCCAGGTTCTAAAGTTAAGGGGAGTAAATATATAAAAGAATGAAAAGTGCTGTGATACATAGCAAACACTTTTTAACTTGTTTCTTATATTACATGAAATATTTCTTTAGTTATGATATGCATAGTTCTACACTCATTAATTTCATGTTTCAGTAACAATGTCATTATGTCTGAAACATACAACAACTGTGTAACTGAAGATTAAAAAAAAAATTTGAAAAGGTGCCAATTTTGAAAAATGTACTTGGGGAGAGCAGTTACTCCCCTTGCTCCCCTATTAGCTATGCCAATGATCATAACTGAATGAAACAGGAACATAAACAACTATGTCATTATGCATTTTAATAATTAATGCAGAAACTCGAGGACTTATGATAAATTGAAAAATAATGTAGCTTATATCTGTCACCTAATGAAAATATATAGAACACTGAATTTTAAATCTGCGAAATTTAGCACTAACAATATCAACAAAGAAATAACAGAATTTATTTGGAACTGGTTATTTGGTTGTTTGGTTAAGAAGCTTGCTTCACAACCATGTGGTCACAAGTTCAGTCCCACAGCATAACATCTTGGGCAAGTGTCTTCTGCTATAGCAACAAGCCAATCAAAGACTTGAATGGATTTGAGAGACAGAAACCAAATTCAATCTACCAGGTGTGTGTGTGTGTGTGTGTGTGTGCGTGTGTGTACCATTTTCTTGACATCATGTGATGGTTGTAGTGAAATCCATGTCAGACAAGTAATATTTGTTTTCAGTCTTCCATGGAAAACATATGTCTGGCTGAAGGAATTAATACCTTAGAGACATGTGAGAGGTGGCGACAGGAAAGGCATCCATACAAAGAAAATCTGCATCAACAAATTGCATCTGACCCATGCAAGCATAGAAAAGTGGACATCAAATGATGATAATTAGATAAAAAAAAAATACTTCAAGTATCACAAAAAATATTTTTCTAGAGAGATTATTTCAACATTATACAAAACTGTATTGAGAACATCATTGAGATAAAATTTATATATTACATGACAGGAGTCTGTATTTTATTATCTTTACCACTGGTTTTGTATATTTTTTCTTCAAGCAAAGAGAATGAGACTGAAGTTAGAAAAGTAGCGTAATTATAGTTGAAAAGAAAATAGTAAAACAGGTTGTACCAAGGGAATTAATCAAGGAATCAATATTCTAACCTAGCAGAATGACTTCATTAAATAAATTTTTAAAAAAGTACATGACCACAAGTTTGAGGACAACCTGACTACTTGACTGGTACTTTAACATTATTATGAACAAATTCCTATAGAAATGCACTGCCTTTGTTTCAATTGATTTTGATAATAACAAAGAAATTTGTAAAATAACTCATTAGTAAGCTGGTGTTTGGAACATAAATGAACATAAAAGTTTGGTAGGTTTTAATTTAGGTCGCTAGAAAAGAGGAAGATTATGTCGTAGAACAAAGAGCAGTTTCAGGTAGGTTTGTATGAAAAGGGCTATAATGATATAAAAATGATTAAAAAAAATATAAGCAAACATAAATAGGTGCAGGCATACCCGTGAGGTAAAAAGCTTGCTTTCCAACCACATGGTTCTGGGTTCAGTATCATTGCATAGCACATTGGGCAAGTGTTTTCTACTACAGCTTCAGGCTAACTAAACCCTTGTGAGTGGATTTGGTAGATTGAAACTGAAAGAAGCCCATTGTATGTGTGTGTGTATCCCCACCACCACCACTGCTTGACAACCGGTGCTAGTCTGCTTACATCCCTATAACTTAGCAGTCAGCAAAAGAGATAGATAGAATAAGTACCAGGCTTTAAAAGTATAAGTACTGCAGTTAATACATCTTACTAAAGATATTTTTTCAAGGCAGTGCCCAAGCATGACCACAGTCAAATGACTGAAACAAGTAAAAGAAATTTAAAAAATATTGCATGAAAACCCAGCCATCAGAGCGAGAGAAAAGTATTGGGGTAGGACTGCATTCTTCAGTCATGCTATTCTTTAAATGCTATGTTTTAAATAATGTCATTATATTGTCTACAATGATTACAACCAAAATAAATTACATTGTTCAATTTCATTAACAATGAAGTAAAGCTAGGTAAAAATAATATTACTTAACATTAGCCATTTCTATATGAACATGACCCAAGACCAGTCAATAAAATGGGTATTGAAGTTCTATAATTTCTTAATACTAACTTGAAATATAACTGATCCTACTTCATCAGCCTTCAAAAAAGCAGAGAGTATAAAACTTAACCAATTCTACATATTACCATATATGTCAGAACAATCAGTTATATCGCTTCAGCTATGCCAAAAAGAAATAAGTGAATTCACCCCCACATACACGTTTCTACTTTACCCAGGTTATTTCCTTATACAAAAGCTCTGCTCTTTCATGGAATGCACATCACCAGAAAAATGCACTGCTTAAAAGCATCAATGAAAAGTGGCTTGATTTACTACTCAAGCTTGACAGCTAACTGCAGGAACTTATGAAGAAAATAGTATTTGACATCACGTATTGCGAGACATAATAAAAAGAAATTATCACAAGTAAACGCATGCTTAAAAAAAAACTGACAGGCATCTAAATTCTAGGAAAGACAGTCCTCTAATTTCTTCAAGAAAGAAGAAAAACAACACAAATTCTCAAAGAGAATATTAAAGAGACTATTATCAGCATGTGTGTGAAGATGCACAGCCTAATGGTTAAAGTGTTTGGCTCATAATCATAGTTGCTTGGTCCAGAAATTGAGCCTATGACATTGTGTTCTGTCCTTGAGCAAGTTGTACCCTCACCTATTCGGGTGATTAGCTGATTAGCAAAATGCTCACATCCCAACATGCTTCAAACACATACTCACAGACATGGTGTTTCTTTGCTATGACTACCACTGCACTAATGACCTCTGCTCCTCTGTATTAGCTACATATGACCTCCACACCAGCTTACTCAGTGCACCAACCTCTTAACTCACAATTCCAATGGTGTTGCAACCAATAGATATACTACTAAGAAAAAAAAAATTTTTTAAAGAAGTAAAAAAGCCCACTTTGTTCAACAATTTCTCTTTCACTGCTGCAGCCCATAAATTTCCTTTTAGTCTACATTTTTTTCTCCTACAGCTCCAAACTGCAGAAAGGTTTTGCTTAACATCAAATCTATCAATTTCACACCTGCCTGAGAAGGCATGCAAATGCCATCATGTCCCTTTGTGTCACTTATTAATACAAAATAAATTAGAAAAGCACTCGGAGAGTGCAGACCTCCGCTAAGCAGCTTATTTCCACCCATATACACGCATGCTGAAAATCACCCAATTTCCCAAACCAATGCCAGCAAAAACATAACCTCCTTGGCGGGGGTAAAAAATAAATAAATAAATAACAGCCACATGATGTTTTTAAAAAAACCCCTCTAAAAACAGGAATCATCTGAAGCAGTTATAATACATCAATGACAACAGCAAGCTAGTTTCACCATACAACTAAAAAGAAACAGCAATTACCTAAAACTTGAGTGATACACACACAACATCATGGTCAGAAAAGTAACAGTCGGTTACGGTGACCTGTGGACACCAATATTGGTTCACGTAAACATGATCTAGCAGGCTTCCTTAGTCGGTGGTGGGTTGTTGGACTAGTTGGTCAAAGCCAAACTGGTTCATAGTTGTCAAGATCTCATGGTTAAGGGAATCAAGGAGATCCACGTTGAAATCACCAAGGACAATGGTCAGATGATTCCTTGGCAAAGATCTTATAAGATGATGCAGGCTGGTGAGGAAAGGAGCAACTGCTATGGAAGGAGATCTGTAAATGGTGATGATATTGATTTTTGTTGACGAGATGGTCACCCCAACAGCAGTGTACTCTAAGCCACTGATATTCAAATGGGGCGATCTCCTGCTTGGCAACAGCCATCACCCTACTTCCACGCCCTAGTGCAGCAGGCCTGTCTGCTCTAGTGATCTTCGACTGTGGTAGGATGGATGCTACTTGTTGATTCTGCTTCAAGAACGTTTCCATGAAACAAAACACGTCAACATTTTGAAGAGTGTTGTCCACTTTCAAGTCTTGTTCATGTTCAAAGTAGGACCTGATATTGAGCAGTCTGATCTGCAGTCCTCCATGAGTAACTGTAGGAGAAGCAGAAGGCAAAGTTTCAGATGATGTTTGCTGTCAAAGCCTGTCCATTTCATGAACAACAGATGGACTAGTGCAGATTGTTTCTCTGTCGTCTGTTTATGTACTTTGATCTCTTTATCCATCAGTTTCTAGTAAGATAGATACGTGAGTAAAATTACTAATAGGGAAATGAAAATAAACTTTGGAAACAGCAACGCCACCATAGGTTACGTGAAAACTATAAACGTGTTTTCAAGGGAGATAACCAAAGAAAGTAATAACGTAATACTTCATATAAAGTAACAAATGAAAATTCCTTCAAGAATCCATAAAAATTCCCACATCACTACCAAAATTTCATCATCTGTTCTTTGTGTCATTACCAATTTTTTCTGCAAGTTTTATCAAATACCGTTCACAACTTTTTGAGTTATTTTGCACACAGAGGGACAGATGGACAAACCAACGCTGATGAAAACATTAAACTCCTTCCTTGGCGGAGGTAATAAATTTAACAAATATTTGATATTCTGATGATGACAATAACAATAGCAAAGAGGACACTACAATGATGACAGCAGCAATGGTGATAATAAAAAAAAAAAAACTTTATTTCCCAACAAATAATGGATAATTATGATTTCAATTCATCAAACTATTCAGTTGAAATGAATTATGAACTGAAAAAATGAAAAAGTTAAAAAAT
>NC_068989.1:69685092-69705580 GCF_001194135.2 Octopus bimaculoides | reverse complement strand
AATACCACTTATTTTTAAAATTTATTTTAATTAATTTCAGATGTCAGTTTTCAAGAACAATATTGTTTGATTTCCCTTGACCTCAATGCCATTTTTTTTTACCCTTCTTCCTGTTCTTGTTTTTGTTTTATTTTGTTTTTGTTTTTATAAGAAGTGAAGTACATTCTGAATATTTATTTCATTATTTAACTTTTGACAGAAAAAAAGTAAAACTCACCACAATCACCATTCTAATTTGAATTCAGAAATCTGATATATCGCAAACAAATTGCCATAAAGCAGCTGGTTCCTTTTGGAACCTTCCAAAGCCATCATCATGACATATTTTTTAATAACTTAGTACATGATGTTATCAGCATAACATGATGGATGATGCTTGGACAACTGCCATGTATACCCATATATCCATGAAAAAATTAATGGGAGCTTCTCTTGAGTAGAAGCCTGACAGAGTAAATACAATGTCAAGATCTGGATGAGACCATAACAAAGATCTAGCCACGATACAACTGTACTGGCGGAAATTTCATCATTCAATGTTCCATAGGGAGTGGAAGAGACTAAGAGAAGAGAATAATGAAGACCTGAGTCTAGTTGAGGAATGTGAACAAAGACCTGGCCAAAGAATAGATCCATGACACGGTTCCTGACTGTGCTGGGTGAAAAACTCATCTCCAGGTGATCTTTGGGCAACGGAAGAAAGTAAGACTAAGAGAGGAGGACAACAAAGATCTGGTTGAAAATAATGAGTAAGGACCTGGCCAGAAAGTAGATCCATGACAAGGCTAGAGATTGCACTGGGTGGAAGGGAGGAAATTTCTTATTCTTGCCACCTTATGTTCCACGAAGGTCAGAAGGACCTAAGACTAACAGAAGAGGATAGACAGGGTCTGGGTCAGGACCATGGGAAAGGACCTGGCTCATGACAGGGCTTGCAACTGTGCAGGTGTCGTTCGATGCTCTATGGCAAATAGAAGAAACTACAACTAAGAGAGAAGAATGTGCAGGGGTCTCCAAGAGTGGTAAAGGAGAGGGACAAGGAAACAATGACACACTAGTGATTATCATATTAAAATCTGGTTTGAAATGTTTGAAAGAGCCCAATGATGATGTTAAACCAGCTGATGGATTAGGCTTACAGATAAGTATAGGTAAAACAAAGTAAAGCCAGTATTTGTAAGTAACTAAGCGAAAACAAAAACAAAAAATACTCATAGTTTGTTAAGTTTTTTTCTCTCTTATTTATTTTTTCCCCCCAGAAAACGAACACAAACTGTAATTCTATCAAACACCACTATACAAATTAACAACAAAAGTACAATGAATGCATCTCAACAACAGAACAAAGTGATAAATAAACAACACAAAGTGAGAGAATTCTTACCCATTGGGTACTTTTGAGTTACTTACCTAAAAGTAAAAGAAAAAAAAAGAAAAATATTAGTGTTTTAATAGAAGCCATATACACACATGATCAAATATCAAATATAAAAAAGAAGCAGGCCTAAGATTAAATACATTTATGTAAAATACGTGTGTGAGTTTAAAAGCACAGTCTGTGAAGATCAAGATAATTTTCATGCCTGGTAGCATGTTAGGTAAGATGCAGGCACAGATAATCTTCTATTCATATTAGCATATATAACAAACAGCAAGTACAAGGACAGACAAACAGACACGATAGATATATAGATACATATAGATAGGAAGATATACATATAGATACTTATAAATAGATAGATACAGAGATAGTTAAATATATAGAGTTAGATATACATACACACATAATGGAAAACTGAAGTTTTAAAAAGAATCATACAGTATGGAAAATTGCAGACAACAAGACTCTAGTGCTTTTGCACCTGCTTCACTATTGTGACGATGCTTTTTAATTTTATTATCATTTAAAATATGTACACACAATCACACATAGTCCAGTCTACTTGGCTGAGAGGAGTCCCAGATGAGTGCTGGGGCACTCTACTATCCCTCCAACTATCATATCTGCGTTTTACTACTGGGTCAAGAGGAGAAGCCTGAGAGTGTGCCTATGTGTGGTCATGACTACACAGGAACCAAATTGATTTCAGGGATGAAAAGTTACGATTATATTTTCAAGGAATAATATGACCATGATTTGATTGAAAGAGCAATGAAGTTCAATTTATTCAACAAAATGAAATGGTATGCATTGAATATATGACTTATTAAATTTTCCCTAAATGTATCATAATCATCATCATTATCATCATCACTTAATGTTCATTTTTCCATGTTTGCATGAGTTGAACAGAATTTGTCGAGGCGGATAGCCTGCTTGCCTGCTAACCCTTACCTGTTTCCAAGAACAGGCCAGATGACCAGACATGTTTTCACAGAAGATTGAAAATGAAGGACATCACTTGCATAGTGACAACATTCATTTACAACTATTACTGAAGAGAAGGTGAGGATACAGTAACACACACATTCACAATGGGTTTCTTTCAGTTTCTATCCACCAAATCCACTCACAATGTTGGCCTGGGGCTATAGTAAAAGACACTTGCACAAAGTGCCATGCAGTGGAACTGAAGCTGAGACCATGTGGTTGGAGAACAAATTTCTTAATGCACAGCTTTGCCTGTACCTCTACCAGGCAACCATAATTGCCTGTACCAGGCAATGATAACTGAGAAAAAGTTTATTCTGCTTTGATACTTAAAATATATGAATTCTTCCAAACTCTTATCACTCTATCTAAATCAATGGAACAAAAATTAAATAAAAAGAAACTATTGGTTTTTCTCCTTTAGTCCTTTAGCATTTAATGCAGCTATACCTGATCCAAATATTCTACTTGTCTTATGTTCAAACTGACTACATCCAACCTCTCACACCTACTCCACAATGTCATTCTAAAAATATACAACCATATCGTTGAAATCTTGATGCTACAAGATAATGAATAACTAAGTCAAAATAGTGTGAATGAGTAAGGAATACATTTGGCAAAGAAATGTGAATGCTAAAAGGGTTAGACCAGGGATTCTCAACAATATTTTTATCTGTGGACTTCTTTGATTGCCATTTTATTCTGGTGGAGCCCCAGAGTCATTTTGATGTTTAAAAGCAAGTTATATAGATACTTCTTTGAAAATCCCTAGTTTGTTTTTCACACATTAACTTGTGTAGGTCGAACTATATAAAATATTAGCTGTTTCATACACTGCAAACCAATACATACATCTAAAGCAAATTTTTTCAGGGGCCCTTAAAATTCTATTGTGGACCCCCAATGTAATATTTTGTTGCATGGACCCCCCAAAATCTTATATGGGCCCTCAAGGGCCATAAGGATGCTGGTTGAGAACCAGTGGGTTAGACAATAATATTCTGGATACAATGAATGCTACTTTATGGGTCACTACACTAAACCAGCATTATCAATCCCTAATGTGATGAACTAATACTAGAGAAAATAAATCATCAAATTAATGAGACAATCTTTATACTTATTTATTACTTGTAATATTGCATTTGGTGAACAATATTGTAATTATAGACATTTCAAACTAGCCAATAATTTGTCTTCTTTCTTTCCGACAATGAGGGATTGGTTCACATGGAACAAGTGTCAGAGTATACTTAAGAAAAGTACAGAGGGAATGAGTCAATTACATTGACCCCAGTGTTTCACTGGTACTTATTTTATCAATCCTGAAAGGTTGAAAGGCAAAGTTGACTTTGGCGGAATTTGAACTCAGAACATAGTGACAGGTGAAATACTGCTAAACATTTCAACCAGCACGCTAACAAATAGCCAGCCTGCTACTATAATAATAATAATAATAATAATAATAATAATAATAATAATAATAATAATAAAAGTTGCTGAGAAGAAATGTTCAGTTTGACAAGTGAAACTACTTATTTTCTAAAGAGAAACATTTTATTGTGAAAGTTATTATTCATTTATTTTTCGTGGTAAATGTGTTTAATATCCATTAATTCAATAAATATTAGTAATGTTGAAAAAATAGTTTTGCTCATAAAAAGTGTTTCAATTAGCAAATAACGTTTTTAAAGCAATGTCTTCCCCCCACCTCCTAACCATAAAAAAAATGCAAAAAAAGAATATTTACTGATCATAAACTTACATAATTAAAAGAAAATATATATATAATTCTGCTAATGTTTGCAACAAAATTTAATTAAAGAATAAAATTAATCACATTACTGACTGGGTCATCATTAAACAGAGAAATTGTTTACATATCTTTATACTTTATACTTTCACATAACACTTCTGCAAAGATCAATACTTTTCAGATTTGTTATTTTAAAAAGGATTCCCATGGCAGCCTTGAGTGATGAAAATAATAATCAAAGGTAACCATCAATTATTTTTTTCAACATGGTGTATGTAGAACTACATTATGCAACATGTCTTTTCATTTTTAAATACCAAAGGATGTGATTTTTCAGGGAAATTTGGATGCCTTTTCTCACAGGTTGAGAGCAACTCCTCACTGACTCACCACAACAAGATGTATGTGTAAACTTTATACCCACATATAATTTCTAACATTAGGTACAAGCGTGACTGTGTGATAAGAAGCTTCCTTCTCAATTACATGGTTCCAAGTTCAGTCCCACTGCATGGCATCATGGGCAGTATCTTCTAAAATAGCCTCCGGCCAACCAAAGTCTTGAGTGGATTTGACAAACAGAAACTGAAAGCCCATTGTGTGTGTGTTTGTCCCTGACAACCACTTGACAACAGGCATAGGGATGTTTATGTCCTTGTAACTTAATGGTTCAGCAAAAGAGATCAATTGAATAAGTACCAAGCTTATAAAAAAATAAATACTGGGATCAAATCATGATCCCAGCATAGCCATAGTCCAATGATAGAAGTATGTAAAAAAAATTTAGGGGCAATTTACTCCCAGAAAAAAATACACAACTTCTAAATTCAGTGCCAAAGGAAATTTCACTGAGATAATACCAAAAACAAACATAATGGTAAATTTCAATTAGAAGCAGTTCCTTACAATTAGAAGCAGATTTTCTATAGACAGATACCCTTCCTGTCACCAACTCTCATCTGTTTCCAAGCAAGGTAATATTTTCCTATGGCCAAAAATTGCTTTCAAGGAAAATTGGAAATGCAGGGCAGTATGTGTATACTGGTGACACATTTATAATTATCAGATGATGTCATGACAAAGACACACATCTATACACACACACACACACACTGTTAGGGGATTTGAATGGGTTAATGGAACCTGCATAACTGGACATTTCCCAGACTGTTTTTCTTCTGAAGATGGGACTTTGTGCCTGAAATACAAAAGGTTTTATAAAACTATCCGCATTGTCAGAAGCTTTCTATTTTTTCTCTTTTAACCTTCTTTGATATTACAATGCTTCAAGCGAACTACAATGCTCTTTTATACATATATACACACACATCAGTTTCTATCTACCAAACTCACTTTCAAGGCTTTGGTCAGCCTGGTACTGTAAAAGACACTTGCCCAAAATGCCATGCAGTGGAAAAGAACCTGAACAATGTGGTTGGGAAGCAAATTTCTTAACATGCACATATTCCAACTTAATATCTTCTGCACCAATTTCAACTGAATAAGTTTTAATCCCACAATTCCTCAAGGGAATTATTTTCACCAGCTACTTAAAACATTATCTTTAAGTTATATTAAGTTATATTTCCGTATGATCAGAGATTTATAAGTAACATGAGATCAATAAAAGAGATAAACAAAATGTTATTTTCTAAGAAGGGATACAAAAAAAAATGTTTTAAATTAAAATGAAAAACAAAACAGTATGAGAGAGCTTTTTATAAACATTTCCTACAATTTTAAATTAAATAATTAAATTTGTGCAAAATAAAGAAACCCAATGCCTTGTGAGTGAAATTAATACTTTAAAACTATATGGTTGCTTGCCATACATAGGTGTGTGTGTGTGTGTGTGTGTGTGTGTGTGTGTGTGTGTGTGTGTGTGTGTGTGTGTGTGTGTGTGTGTGTGTGTGTGTGTGTGTAAAAATTGCCATCATTATCATTTTAATGTCCACTTTTCTATGTCTAGGAGCCCTTTGTATCACTAGTTATGACCTGTTTCCAAATATGGTAGTATTTCTCCATAACCAAATATTGGAAACATCACAAAATATTGGAAGCAAAGGACATCACATGCATGATGGTGACACCCATTTACAACTATTATGTAATGTCAAAGCAAGGAGACAATAGCATGCATGTGCACACACACACAATGAGGTTTCAGTTCCTATCTACCAAATCCACTCACAAGGCTTTTGGTCAGCTTGGGATTATAGTAGAAGACACTACAGTGCCATGCAGTGGGATTGAATCATAAACCATGTAGATGGCAAATAAACTTATCAATCACACAGTCATATCTGCTTATATAGCAGAAGATTCATTTAAATATACCTCCTAAAAATGCTCTGATACCAAAAATGGCATCAAAATGTCAGTGAATGTCTTTGTTAAAGAAAAACTGAATAAAGATTATTTGGAAAAAAGTACCAGAGTTAAAAATTTAATAAAAATTATTTTTACATAGAGAGCAATATTTAATAAAGTTTTTGAAATGATTATTTTCGAAATAATAACATTTTTGCAAAAGATTTGCTTAGGTACTCTTTACATTGAGTTGTAGTAGCAGCTAACTAAATTATTTTCACAAAACAATAAATTTTCTAGGTTTTGACACTTAAAACATTTGTATTTTTCAATGTCATGTAAAAAAAAAAAAAAAAAAAAAAAAAAAAAGCATTTTTTTTTTTAATAGTTATTTAAAACTGAAGTGCTATTTGCAAAAATTCATCAGAAACAAATAACTGCTAACAAATTAAAATCAATATAGAAAAAGAAATTTAATATCATATATGACAGTATTTCAATTACATTTCTTTTTTTTTTTAATTTTCTTCAAAAATATTTGAGACAGTTATAACCAGATAGAAGTGTTGATGGTGAATAAGTAAATATCTAATCAGGTACTAAATAGCACAGTTAGTTTAAATCTTTTGATGTGCAAAGAAATGTGTTTCAGTCTGGGAAGCATACAGAAATCTGTTCAATCTGTGGGCATGCTTGTGTGTATGTGGCAATACACTTTACACTTTTTAAATGTAAATGAAAGGGTGTTACAGTATGTTTTCTAAGACAGGCACAGGAATGAGCTTGTTATCCATAAATGATGGATGATAAAAGTACCAATTCATGTATTTTACAAAACAAATATCATTTCAATGAAAATAATTCATGGGGTGCATGTAGAAGAATGAGAATCTAAACAATAATATATCTAATCATTCTTAAAACATCTTGGCAGATTCAAACGGAAATATCTGATTGCTGTTATGTGTATCCATTCATTCTTTATATGTTCTGGCAGAGTCAAACCCTTACTCCTTACGCCTGTGAATTGCATGTGTTATGAACAAACAACACTTGTGTTATGAGAAAAAGAAAATAGCAATCAAATATTCACATCTGAATCTGCCAGAACATATTAAGAATGAATAGATATATTATTCTTTGGATTCTTGCCTTTCTGCATGCATTCCATGAATTATTATCTGTTTGGCAGACATCTGCATGCATCAGCAAATAATCTGTTAGTTGATGCCTATAAAGAAATGCTCAAGTTCTTGTCAAATTCAGTGGTCTGATTTGGCAGCTTTGACAGAGGAGGTACACAATAAGGTCAAAGCATTGTGTGTCTGGAAGTCCCCTTGCACCAATGAATCACATTACAAACATACATCATTTAAAGGGAGGAGGTAATCTGTCAGCTACAAAAGAACATCAATCAGATAGTCATATTTGAATCTGTTCAAAGATATTAGGAATGAATAGATCTTTGAACCATTGAGCTGTTGGACATGAGAGTTTATGCCGGACAGAGAAATGTCACTGTAGTCCACATGGTGTCAATTGTGTGTGCTTTGAAAGTCAATGCAATGACACACAAGGAAGTAAACACACACACATCTGTTCTATGTATTTTCCATGCTAGCATGGCTTAGGTATTGTTACTGAAGCCTTGTTTTTACAGCTAGTTACGTTTTCTGCCACTACCTTCTTACTGGTTTATCAAGAAAGAAATTTCTCTTTTCAACATGTCTTTGAAAGCAAAGAGTTGGTGGATGACTTGTTGACAAAAAATGACAATAAACTTCATTGCTTATAGCTCTGCACTCTAACATGCGAAGTATGGAATATAAACACATGCACATATACATGTTATATATGTGTATATATAATAGGCTTTGTACAGTTTCCATCAACCAAATTCCTACACACACAATGAGTTTCCATCTACCAAATTTCATCATTGGTCAGCCTGAGGTTCCATGCAGCAGGTGAGATCAAACCCAAAACCTTATAGATGTGAAACAGACTTCTTAACCACATAATCATTAACAAAACTGAACAGCTATAACAGAAATGCAGACATTTTTTACTATCATCATCATTTAACATCCATTTTCGATGCTAGCATGGGTTGGATGGTTTGACAAAATTTGGACTGTGCCACATTCCAATGTCTGCTTTGGCATGGTTTCTAAGGTAATTAAGCTTCTTAATGCCAATAACCCTTCCTACAACATCTTTGCCTTTATTAAACTTTTTCATACCAAACCACTTGAAGCTGTCCCTCATTCTATGATACAAACTTCCTGTTTTAAAAGGATCTTAAAACATTCTAACAAAAATTCCACACTATGTCTTAAACACACACTTAATTGAATCTGTGTACTCTATCAGAAATATGGTAACAAAAGGGTTAAGACGAGCTAAAATAAAACCTTCCATGGTAACAAAAGTGTTAAAGTGTTTTAGGACAATTAAAACTGAAGATAAAAATCAAATATTTTACCTAAGAAGAGCAATACATGTAATTAATTAACAGTTTATAAATGAGAAGTCTACTAATATTCATAATTTGGTAATTGCATATTTGAAAATCACTTATTTAATGCAAGCTGTAGCTCTGAAGGAAAAAAAAAATCTGTATAGATTTCTGGAGATCATGAAATCAGAATTCAATTTACAGAGTTTGCAGGCAACAAAATTCGAAAAGCAAAAACTTAAAACACACACACACACACACACACACACATATATAATTTTTTTTTTTTTAAAAGAGACCCCCAAAAGCTCAAACATCCAAACTATTCTTTAGACTAAGCACTGACAGGTGGAAAACAAAATACAAAGAAAAAATTTCAAATGAGGTAAATATAAATAAAAATAATAGTTCTTTGGTGATTAACAGCAGTAAAAGAACTCTGACAACAGGATGACAATGACAAGTTGTTACATCATCAAAGGCCTGCATTATATCACAAGACTTTATAGTTAGTTAGTGAAGGACATCAATCATCAAATTTGACAGCCACCATGCTCGTCCTATTGTTTACTTTACCCATATGCTCAGTAGACTCTTTTGAAACATTTTCACAACAGAATGATATGTAAAAGATAAAAATAACATACTTTTCTTTTTCAACTAACTGTAGTTAACAAGTTTATGTCCTTTTGCTGGTTTAAAAATCAAGATTCTACAAGAAAGTAATCTTTCACTCAAATGTCTCGGCACCAAAAAAAACCCCAAAAAAACCCCCAGTTCTATGCATCATAGCATGAAAATAGTTCTAAAGATCATGCAAAAGAAACTGAATGTTAAGAGTTAAATGTATTAGGAATTTCTCTCTCTCTCTCTCTCTCTCTCTCTCTCTCTTTTTAAGTAATCTCTTTATCAGCAAGCCATGTAAATCAGTTCTAATCTGGACCCTTCCCTCATATTTTAAATTTTTATCCCCTGGCATAAAGCCATCTCTGTCAAAGTTCACAGCCTTACATGGCAGCCTCAGCAACCTCACAAGTGCTGGTGCCAATAAAAAGAAGCACCCAGTACACACTACAAACTTGTTGGCATTAGGAAGGGCTTTTAGTCATAAAAACCATACCAAAGCAGACACTGGAACACGATACAGTCCATCAACTTGTCAAACTATCCAACCCACACCAGCATATATCTTGGATGCTAAATGATGATGATGACAATAACTATCAACAAATATCTTCTAGTGTGTAAAAGATCCCCTTCAGTCATGAATGACCATGGAATTGCATCTAGAAAGTTCCCCTTCGAGGTACAAGCCTCAACAAGGTTGTTTATGGAAGACCAGCAGTTGCCCATGCATACCAGCCTCCCCTCTCCATACCACAACTCATTTCTATAGCTGAATGAACTGGAGCAACATGAAATAAAATGTCTTGCTCTAGAACACAACACACAGCCTGGCCTGGGAATCATATGTACCTTAATCATAAATACTATGAAGATAAATGCTTCCCAATCAAGTGGTTCCAGGTTCAGCCCCATTACATAAGCTTATTAAACAAAATAATCTAGAGTTCATTTGTGTCCAAGCAACATATGGCAATTCCAATACAATGAAGCATTATTAATTACAGCAAGCTATCCAAGTAAATTAATGTTCAGTTACTAATTACTAACAACATTAATTTCATAAGTGCATTATAGATTATCTAAAGTTTAAATTCATTGTCATTTTACTGGAGAGCCCACTGCATTTATAAAAGGCATTGAGTAGGTGGAGTATATTATTTCAATGCATGCCTATAACTATTGAAGATGCTAATGTTTACTCATTAACCTGAAGCTATTCACTTCTGTTGTTAATTAGTACCCTAACTTGTACTGGGTATCAACCTTACCACAAAGAAAGATAACAGCATCTTAAATACATGAATGCAAACTCTCTAACCCTACCAACTTAGCACCATCCTTACTTCAACCATTTCAAATGCAAAGCTGAACCTATTTGCTCCTAGTATTTCAGTATATTTCATGTAGTAGTAGCAATACTAAATAGGAATAATAATAATAATAATAATAATAATAATAATAATAATAATAATAATAATAAAAATAATAATAATAATATGGAAATAGAGGTAACTCAGATGATAATGTTTCTCTAAAAGAAACAGAGAAACTTTCAAAATATAAAGATCTGGAAACAGAGGTAACTCAAATATGAAGTCTAAAAACAGAAACAATTACCATCATAGTAGGCGCATTGGGTATGATAAAAAAAATATTCAGATAAATACATAACAAAAAATACAGGACTAACAAGTATATATAATACAGAAAATAACATCCTACATAAAACAATTTCAATACAGTAAAAAGAGCATCACAACAAACCACAGCACATACCCAAGGCACACAGAGCTGCACTCAGTAGTGCAGTGAAAGCACTTGATAAAAATAAGACTACTGAATAATAAGCTGAAAACATTACTACAGACTGTACATGGATTTCCCAAAGAAATAAACATGAAATTTGGCTTAGAAAGATGTGCCAAAGCAACCTTGAAAGAGGAAAACTAGTTAAGAGTAACATTACACTAGATAAAGCAAATGAAATAAGAGAATTAGACCAAAGCCAGACAGACAAATATTTAGTAATCAATGAACTAGATCTGATACAACACACAAATGAAAGAGAAGATAAGAAAGGATTAATATTGAAAACAGAACTCAATGTGAAAAACAAGATAATAGGTAGCAACACTAGCCATCCCAGTTATAAGTTACAGCTAGAATATTCTTAACTAGACTCTAAACAAACTAATCAAAATAGACAAGAAAAAAAAAAATAATGAAAGGATTTAGGATGCACCACCCAAAATCTGACACGGAAAGGTTATATTGTATTGTAGGTGGTAGAGGCCTTATACAACAAGAAAACTATTACAAAATAACCACCATAGGATTAGAGAAATACCTACTTCAACTGCCAGACTGAAAATATTTTATTTTTAGAAAGTGCAGCTCTTTTAAATATAATAAGGTAAAACCAAATACCAATCCATGTATTTTAATTCCATTTTGTACAGTGAGTGGCAAAAAAACCATGGTGTGGCACTAATACTGCTAGACAAGTAGTAATGGTGTTTTCATGTTTTACCACTTTTTCCCTTCCATTTATCATCATGGTTTGGACCTGCACATACTGTATTTTGCTGTTGAAATGTTTGTCAATTTGTAAAATGTGGGAAGTCTTTCTGTTTTTTTTTAATTTTTTTTTTTTTTTTTGTGGTGGTGGGCACACTCTATACTTATTGATTTCACTGTGTAACAAAATTTTAATTTCTTTTTGGCTTTAGTTAGTAAGAGTTATTTTTTCTTTGCTTTTATCTAAAAATCAAAGGAAATGACTACTATTCCCTTCAAACTTTGCTTTTGTCACCTGGACATCAATGTTTTGAAACTGACTCTATTTTCCATTACATTTCAGACAGTTTCAGCAATGAGTTGCTTACTGCTTATAGCAAATATTCTGCTCAATATCAAGGATTTACTTGTCAGTTGCTTGACCTTAACCACTTCAGCATGTCTCTTATTGGCTGACAATATGTGCATCTCTGATCATGAGCAGTGAAGGAGCATCATAGCCATGTGTTGGGAGGGATTCTTTACAGTTTGAATAAATGTAACAAAAGCAAATTTTGCAAGAAATATTAGCCATTTTTCATACTTTCTAGTTATAAGCAAATGGGAAATAACAGTTGCTACCAAAGAACGAAAAAAATCATGTTATAGTGTTATTTATGACAAACAACAACCTTTGTTATTCTATCAATGACAGCATTTCCTTTGGATATAACCACTTCAAATACTAAAATGTTAAATTGAAATTATTATTAAAAGAAGAAATATTATTTTTGTTGTTTTGAAAGCAAGTTTGAGAACCATGGAACATTTACTGATGGAGTGGGGGTATGAATTAGTAGAGGCAAATTCATTGTAAAATTTGTGCTGGCATAAGTCACTTGTATATCATAATCATTAAGATTCAGTTTTTTCTATTTACAACAAGAGGTCTTACCAGAATCATTTTATCTAATTCATCATTAGACATTAGATTACATGACACTTATCATGTAGTAGCTCATTTTCATTGTTTTATCCAGAGGAATAGCATTTGCTTTATTTACAAGATTTAATCATTGACATCCCATCCCCTCAGCACTGGGTTATTAAAATAATATACAAAAAAAAAACTCAGTCAATATGAATTTTACAATAAATATTCTATCTAACTATAAGAAAACTAAGAGACTGAGTACAAAGCATATTGGCTGATTGAGCCTGCCACAGGTAGACTGACATTACAACAACTTATGATTCGCCTTGCTAATATATGAAATCCACAAATCTATCCATAAACCACAATGCAGCAATTTAGAAAATCAAATTTGCTACACAACATTTATGCTCTTTAATCAGCAATTGCTTTTAAACAATGGAGTTGCAAACAAACAACATTTGATGTCTAGATAAAAGTAAAAGGAAAACTTCATATTAAAATGAATTGAAAGATGTAAACAATTGTTCAGATACATATTCAGTGATGCATGAATGCTAACAGGATATTGAAATATTATATAATTTCTTCATGGATTCTTCAGGTTTATAAAACAGACAATATTTCTACATTTCTATTTCATTTGTTACATGAGACAGTAATACTAAACATAAACAAAATATCACTGACATAACAGACTGGAATTATATCTGGGAAATCTATAGTTTCACATGACCAAATAAAACAGAACTATCTACTGAAATTTAACAAACTCTATGGAAATAACACAACACAATAAATTGAAATTCTACATCAGAAATCAAAATCTATTGGAAAATATTTTTACGTTGCAAATCAAAGCTAATAAATTTATCACAGATAAAACTTCCTTTGCAATATGGTTATTAAAAAAACTGATGATAATGATGAAAAATATTCTTGATACTTATTTCATTCAATCTAAAGCAAAACATGGCATTGAGTGAATCTGACAGACAGACAATAAGAGAAGACTACTGTATCATCATCATCATCATCATTTAACATATATGTTCCATGCAGGCATGGGTTAGATGGTTTGACAGGGTTTTGACAGATCTGAAGATCTGTGCTCCAATGTCTGCTTTTGGCATGGTTTTCTGGATGCCTTTCTAAATTGCAACATCACATCATTTTTTTTTTTTGGTAGCACAAAAGGTGTATGCTTGTTTACACCTGCAACTGTTTATGTAAAAGTGCAACATGCAGTGCTGTCAAATTTTCTTGTCAACAAATCACCTGGGAACTTCATGCTGTCAAAGCAGTATGGAATAAGTGATCCGATACTCAAAAGAGTTGACACCCAGAAGAGAATCTAGCTTTAAAACAATGTCTCAAATAATACATTCATCATGGAAAAATGGATGTAAAACAAATGAAATATGCAAGTTGATCTATCCACTTTACTTTAGTCGCTAATATCAGAAAGTTTATACAGAGTATCTTCATGGATAGTTAAGGAAGGTGCACAGTTGCTGACAAAATTCCAAAGCTTAACTATACAGCATATACAGGTGTTCCTTTCTTTTCAGACCATGAACATGTCGTGTATATAAACATAATCTGCTTCAATAAACTTAGTGGGACTCATGCAAGTATGGGAAAAGTGAAGATTGAAATTGTTATGATTAACATTGCTATAATGTATTATAGGTTAAAAACCTATATGTCTATAAGTTTTTAGCCAACACTGTATGTTAATCATCATCATCATTGCTGTGAGACTGAGCAGAATTGAGATAGTTACAATGGTACTAATTAGATTTAATGAGATTCAGCACTTATTAATGAAGAACCATATATATTTGTAATATACTTGTGTATATGAGGGACAGCTTTTCTTTCAAACATGTTATTGGAAGCATGAAAGGCACATTGCGTAGCTAAGCACAGGTATGGCCAAGTGGTTGAAAGCAAACTTCTCAACCACATGGTTTCAGGTTCAGTCCCATGGTGCTAAAGCCCCAAGCCAACCAATGCCTTGTGAGTGTATTTGGTAGCCAGAAATTGTGGAAGGTGAGCTGGCAGAAACATTAGCACGCCGGGCAAAATGCTTAGCGGTATTTCATCTGTCTTTACGTTCTGAGTTCAAATTCCGCCGAGGTCGACTTTGCCTTTCATCCTTTAGGGGTTGATTAAATAAGTAGCAGTTACGCACTGGGGTCGATATAATCGACTTAATCCGTTTGTCTGTCCCCTCTGTGTGTAGCCCCTTGTGGGCAGTAAAGAAATAAGAAATTGTGGAAACCCATGGTATGTGTTTACCTTTGTTCCCTTGCTGCTTGACAACCAATGTTGGTTTTGCAAACAGGATCAGTAGAATAAGTATCAGACTTAAGAAAAAAAATTTTTTAAATACTGCAGTCAAATTGTTCAACTAACCCTACAAGTTGGTGTTCTAGCATGGCCACTGTCCAATAACTAAAACAAATAACAGAGTAAATGAGCAAGCAGGGAAACAGTATTTTAACTTCAGAAGAATATATCAGATTACAAACAATACATTGGTTTTTGTCTTTGATATATTAACCTCCAGAACGTGTTCAGTCATCAGACATTTCATAATTAGTACATGACAACAACACCAATAAATTTAATTAGATAGAGAGCTGCTTTAATTGGAAATTTACATCTTAATTAGCATCATGTAGAAACCACCCCACAGTTCAACGAAGTAAGACTCTTTTTCTTTTTTTATTCTGAAGCTCTCAACTCTTTTTCACATGATGTGAGTTTTGATTAGGAAAACGGAAATGTTTTATTTGGGGAAAAAAAAAAAAAAAAAAAAAGAATGAATCTGAAACAAAATTTTTTAACCTTTTTCATGCTAACTTCACTCGCACCCCTGTCACTACCCCTTGATCTATGACACAAATCTCTTTTTTGAAGTAACTTAAATTAAAACTTCCCATCATAATTTCATGTTTATATTCCAAGTCCCACCTTAATTAATAACGAAACATTTAGTAAAATAATTTCGTTATTTTCAAAAATTAATTAAAGAAAAGCAATGTATTTCAAAAGAAATATGTTAACAAATGGGCTTAAAAAAAAACATGTATTCCTTGCTTTGCTGATAAAGATTATCTAATAGAAGAGTAACAATTTAGGTATCAGTACTAGTCATACTGCCATGCAAGCTGATGGCAGCCTCACTAGTGCTGTGCCATGAGAAAAGCACTAGGTACACTCTGTAAAGTGGTTGATGTCAAGGAGGGCATTCAGCTTTCAAAACCATGCCAAAGCAGATATTGGAGCTTGGTGTAGTCCTCAGACCAATCAAATTTTATCAAATTGTGTAATCTACAGCAGCATAAAAGATGGTCATTAAACTATGAGGATGATAGTGAAATGAAAAATTAAAATAAATTCGTATTTAACTAATATATCTATATGGATAAAATCATAATCTCTCAGGAGTTTAAAAGAATTAATATCTTTTAAAAAAAATCAAATCAGAAAACTAAATCTTATTAAATATAAAACCTTCTGAAATGCATGAGAAAATAATAAATTAAAGAGAGAGAGAGAGAGAGAAAAAAAGAGACTATGTCATTTTTAGTTTTTCTTTTTTTTTTTAATATCTCAACTTCCTAATGATCCGAAAGATAGAAGCTGCTTCTTATAATCATCATCATCAGTGTCCTAACATCTACTTTTCCCTGCTTGCATGGGTCAGATAGAATTTGTCAAGGAAGATTTTCTATAGCCAGATGCCTTTCCTGTCACCAAACCTTAACTGTTTCCAAGCAAGATATTTCCCCATGACTGGACATGATTTCATGGATGACTGGAAATAAGGGACTTCACTTTACATGACAATGACACTTACTTATAGCTATCATGAATGTCATGTTAAGAGGGCACAAATACACATGAGTGCACACACACACACATATGCATTGAGCTTCATTCAGTTTCCATCTTATCAAATCCACTCACAAGGTTTTGTTCACCCTCAGACTACAATGGAAGACACTTGCTCAACATGCCACATAGTGGGACTGAACCCGAAACAATGTGGTTGGGAAACAAACTTTTTAACCATACAGCCATGCCTGCATATACAATATCAAATGGTTATTGTTATCAAGGTTGGCAGTTCCCAATCACACTTAGGATACTGTTATAATCTTTGCTTAATGTTATCAGCCAGTTAAATTAATCTGTTTCCAAAGTGATCATAACAACAGGTTTTCAGCGTACGTCTGAAAATAAATTCTATTGATGAATTTTTTTTTTAAAGCCCAGATCATAAGATGTAAATTAAACAACAAAAAAGTAAACATGAAAATAATTGAAATAAATTACGCTATGAGTTTCCCCACACCCAATCAATAAATATAATTTTTTTCCTTTCAATTATGTGATATTTTATAAAATTATGAATTAACTTAAATAATTAGTGTTAATTGTAATTATTGAGAAAATCAAATTTGAATAATCATAGTTATGAGGAATCTAAGCTGTAGTTACACCAGAGAATTGACTGGAAAAAAAAATCACATAATTTCTAATAAAGTTCACAAATGGAGATATTTAATAATCATAAAATGCTATAACAGAAAATTTTCTAAAACATAAATTTTTAAGAAAAAATATTAATCTAGTCTCAACATGAGAACTACCACATACCGTTTGACATAACAGTCCCTAGAGATTGCATTTTCAAACATTTTTTTGATTGTTTAACTTTTCCCCAAGTTTGATCATTTTATGAGTTTAGCTTCACCTGCCTCTAAAGCATTCATATGCACACACAAACTTTGGTATTCATCTACCAACAGACACCTAAAGGCATGCACAAAGCAGACTTTGATCAAATGTGAAATCAAGAAAAATGGACCCATATGTATTAAATCATTATCATCATCATTTTAACATCAACTCTGCCATGCTTGCATGGGTCAGACAGAATTCAATGAAGTAGATTTTCCATGAACGAATGCACTTCCTGTTGTCAACCTTCACCTGTTTTCAAGCAAGGTAATATTCCTTCTTGTCCAGAAGACTCTTATTAAGGAGAACACAAGCATACACACACATATACCAGGCTTCTTTCTGCCTGCCAAATCCACTCAAGACTTTGGTTAGCCTGGGGCTGTAGTAGAAGACAGTCGCCCAAGATGCTGGGCAGCAGGAATGAACCTAAAACTATGTGGATAGGGAGGTAAACTTGTTAACCATACAACCATGCAGACACCAAAAGCAAAAAAAATTACGATAAAAAATAATAAGTGAAATCCAAATACACATGTGAAAACTCATGTAGGAATTTGCATTAAAAAAAATCTGCTTTCTTTACAAATAACTCCGCTAGAGTCAACAAGTGAATGACAGTCTCTACAGTTGGTTGACTTGCTAGAAAATTAGCATCAAATTCACATGTTAAAAATTAAAATAATATAAGAGCATATTATTTCAAAATGCCCTGAACTAAAAAGAAAAAAACCAGTAAGATGGTCACAGCTGGATTGCCTTTGATCATGGGTCTGTTTTTGAAAGACCACAAAGATTAACTTTGCACCTCACTTCTTTAATTAAATCATATAGAATTTACAAACTGCCAAGAGAGAATCAGCGATAGATATTGCTTTTTCATAATGTTTGTTCGTGTGTGTGTGTGTGTGTGTGTGTGTGCGTGCGCGCGCACGCACACACACAGACACATAAAATTCATGGTGTAGGATATTTTAGTAGCTAATACATTTTTTCCCCCTTCCAAAATTCTCTGATCTTGAATAAACTTATGAGAGCATAAGAAAGAAAAAGAAAAGACATAAATCAATATCAAAAAAGTAACCATCACTCAAATGCTTAAAAGAAAAACAACAAAAACAATGTTTGTTAACAATGTAATCTTATCAAAGGTCTATAATCAATAAAATTTCAACATTTTAAGCTGATCAAAAATAAATTAATTTCACTATAATAAACAAAAAACAGATATTACAAAAAGACAGATTTAAAAGAATTAGAGGAATAAAATATTAAAATTTAAATTGAAGAAACAATTATTTTATTACCCATGCTTATAAAATAGGTACAAATAATTTGCTAAGGTTCATTCAAATGCTTACATGCCTTGTGATGGGAGTTTGATACCTTTATAATATACCTAGTTTTTCTCTCAACTCAGTTGGCCCTCTTCATTCAAATATACTAACATTAGACATTCAGGGGAGCACACTCACCTCATTTTCTTCTTTTCAGCTTTCACACATCTCCACATTCAATGCTTAAGGTTTGCTTTCATGCAACGTCATATTTCACACAGAAGTATCATACAGAATGCGACGAGCTGGCAGAAACGTTAGCACGCCGGGCGAAATGCTTAGCGGTATTTCGTCTGCTGCTACGTTCTGAGTTCAAATTCCAACGAGGTCGACTTTGCCTTTCATCCTTTCAAGGTCGATTAAATAAGTACCAGTTGCGCACTGGGGTCGATGTAATCGACTTAATCCTTTTGTCTGTCCTTGTTTGTCCCCTCTATGTTTAGCCCCTTGTGGGCAACAAAGTAATAAGAAATAAGAAGTATCATACAATCTACCCTTAACTTGGAGAGATAATCCTCTTGTAACTATTTTCACCCAGGCTTACTCTGGTTACTATTCTTTCGAGACAGCCCCCTACCTACACTATTAGTTAGGCCATCTAGGAAACAGGAAGCTACCAACTACTTCTATGGAAATTTCTAAGCATTTGAAAGAATTTATTTTACAAGTGCTCATACTGCTAACCACACCTGTACAACATCCGCCAAATATAAAGTTTGCCTTCTTGGTCAGCCTGCCTTTTCTTTGATCACAGTAGCCTGCTTATGATCCCACTATACTTTTCATGCATCCATAATTTGTGATCGGTACACTATATACAATTCCTACCTACCACTTTTCTGTATATCAAGCACGGTCAGTTCTCTGAGGATGGCAGAATCCTCATTTGAGTAACCGTCACCCAAATTCTTCCTTACTAACAAGAACTGAGCATAAACTAAAAGATCCATTATAAAGAACATAAATGTTACTTTATAAACTATACATGGGGGTGCTGAAAAGTTCGTGGTTTTGGGTAAAAGAAAATACAGGAGGATCAGTTAATAATGATTTTATTGAAGACTAGCAGAAATACCCGGCGTTGCCTGGGTTAGAGAGAATAATGAAATCTAAAAACGCCGTCTAGACTACGCATCATCTTTATATATAGAGATGTATATATACACACACGCACCCAAACACACGTATATATATGTATATCAATATAAATATATGAAAGTCAATGAAGTTTCGTAAAAGAAGGTGATCATGTACATACTTTCTTGCTGTTGTGATTATAACACCTCATTGTAAACTATGTTCCTTGTTTTCCCTTGTAGAGCATATACAAATAGGTTTTTTTGTTGCTGCCCACTCTTGAGCAGCCAACATACAGTTGTCCATGTGAGAAGCAGGGCTCTTCCAAGAGAAGACCAGCTACAGACAGTGTTTGACCCTG
>NC_068989.1:69668324-69684408 GCF_001194135.2 Octopus bimaculoides | reverse complement strand
GAATAGTTTCATTTTTAAAGTGAAAGTATTTGACATGAGTGTTTTTGTTTCACTTTTGACACGTAATACTTAAATAGGAGGAGATATTATGTTGCCGTGTGCTCGAACTCTGCAAGAAGTTAATAATTTTTTTTGACTAAAACACAACTGGAACCCTAAGTAAGGCATGTGTAAAATTTGAATGAAATTGGTTGCGTAGTTCTCGAGTTTTAGGGATTCACACACACAGACAGACAGACAGACCGACAGACAGACAGACAGACATTCTCATTTTTATATATATAGATATTCCCCTCTCAGATTCACACACTTCTTGAAGTGGTCCAGTTTTCCTAAGCTCTGTAAAAGAACTCGGAAAGTTGGGCCTCCAACCAGGCCTTTCACAATACTCTTAAAGCCAGGAAACTTTCAGCACCCCCTCGTAAAACTTCCAACATTAATATATTATATCCATTTATTGTCAACATTCATTTTTTTTAACAGTTCATCATCATTATTGTTTTAACATCCTTTGCCTGCATGGTTTGGATAGAAATTTGTTGGGGGCAGATTTTTCTATGGTTGGATGCTCTTCATGTTGTCCACCCTGTTCTATATCCAAGGGAATACTTTACTCATGGTCAGACATGTTTCCATGAAAGATTTGAAAAGGGCCTTGCTTGTATGACAATTATCATGTGAAAACACAGATACAAACCCACACTGGCACCTACATGAACACACATTTACAGATACTTGTACACACACACATAATGGGTTTCTTTCACTTTCCATCAACCCATTTACAAGGTTTGGGTCAGACTGGCGCTAAGGCTGAAGACACTTATACAAAGTATCATGCAGCGAGACTGAACCTAAAACCACATGGATGGGAAATAAACTTCTTGACCACACAGTAGTGCCTGCACCTGCATTTTTTCCCTTCCTTTCATGTTTATATATGGAAACAAAATGTAATCCATCACCTAAAAGTGATTCAAAGGAAAACATTTTTTGGTTACTCTTGCTTTGAGTGTTTACACCATTCAAATATATTCAGCAAGACATCAATACTACTTCATAACTCTAATTAGCAAGACAGCTAGCTCTGTCAAAGAATATAATGAAGAAATATCTAACAAATACATAAATAATTGAAGAACTGTTAAAAAGCTTTTTATAAGTAAAAAAAGAAAGAAATATGTCAATAAGTAACACAAAACAGGAGACAAGCTTGCAATCCATTAATAGTATAGATGGAAAAAAGGAATCTTGTGCGATCAAACGGGTTCTGGACAAGAAAGCAAATGTTTCCCAAACAACTGTAAATTAAAATGTAATGTTTCTCTTTATAGAAGAGAAAAAAATTTTTTCCATGCATTTAAAAAGATCACTGTTTGTTTAATTTATACAAAAAGCAAGATAGAAATTCATCAAAGGAAATAGCATCTAAATATTAGCAGTTCAAATGTTCAATATGAAAAGAAAAGCTTTCCAGAATGCTGGCTCCAGAATTTTTATCACAATATCACAAACAGATGACATAGTAGTAGGCAGACGTAGATGCTACCATCATCGGTTTAATGTCCACTTTTCTGAGTTCACATGGGGAGGACAGAATTTATTGAGGTGGATCTTATACAGCCAGATGCCTTTCCTGTTGCCAGCACTTGACTGTTTCCCAGTAGGACAATGCTTCCTCATGGCTGGACATGTTTCTATAGAAGATTGTAAAGGAAGGACACTGCCTGTATGATGGTCACATTCACTCACAACAATCACACAATGTCAAGACAAAAAGACACCAACTCACACATAAATACATACATTTACTATGGGCTTCTTTGAGTTTCCGTCTACTAAATCCACTCATAAAGCCTTGGTCAGCTTGGGGCTATAACAAGAAGAAACTTACCCGAGGTGCTACACAGTGGGACTGAACCTGGAACCATGTGATCAGGAAGCAAATTTGGTAATGTAATATTCTGACTTCAATCTTTTTTTTTTTTTACTCAGCAAGCCTTGTCATTTATGACTCAGCTCTCAGATAATACTGACATCAGTGATAATTTGAAGTTATTTCAAATTACTATAAACCTTGTGCATAGTGAAAATAACTGGATGTAATTGATCCATGACCTCCACCACTAAAATTAATGGTCACTGTTCCAAACACTACCATCACTATCTTGCAAATTATCTTATTTAATCTGAAGAGGAGGTGGAGCAGTACCCATTTCAGGTCTCTTTAAACTCGAAATGTTGAGAAGCCTACAATTCCATTTAAATTATTGTCATGGAGTAGCAGAAAGAAAAATATTAGTGAGACAGATATCTGGAAGAATGGCTGGGTAGATATAAGGATTGATAGAACAGTACATTCATTTTACACATGCTTTTCAATGCTAGCATGGTTTAGAAGAATATATAGATTATTGAGGTACTGTTTTACAGGCAAGATGTTATCTTGTTATTTCAGGTAAAGGATCTCTTATTGTACATGTCTTCCAAAACACAAGACATATAGACGATTGGTCAATAGTGAAATGATAGCAAATTTCACTGCCTATATATCTACTAAATATAAATAGTATATGTGTGTGTGTGTGTATATATACACACACATCCAAATATATACACACATAATAGGCTTCAAACAGTTTCCATCTACTAAATTTGCTGATATGCATTGGTTGGCCTGGGGCTACAAGACACTTGTCCATGTTGTCATACAGTAGGACTGAATACAAGTCCACTTGATTGACCTGTGATCTCCTTTATCATACAGTCATGCCAACACCTAAGGATATAATCAACAATGCTGCAACAATGGCCATATTGGTATACAGAAACAGAGAGTGGGTAAAACCAAATACTGAGAAAGAAAGCAGTTGTAAATGTTAGTTCTCTAACATTTGGCCATATACATTAAAAACTGATTTTTCTGTTTTTTTAGTTCATTCCATGAGTTATGATTCACTCAGCTAATTCAAACCACAACTTAAACCATCAATCAAAGATAGTTGGTAACTAAATGCCTCTCCAAATACTGGATATTTCTATAACTGAATATCAGTTGTTGAAAGGAATTCTCCCTACCACCCACTTTTTTTTTTTCTCATTAACCATATGGCTTTGCTTGTGCCTACAGTCTAAATAAAGAACTTCGTTTAACAACTGCATGGTTCCAAATTCAATCTTACTCCACAATTTGACAATATCTTGGACAAGTGTCTGCTACTGTGGTCTAATGTTGATCAATGTGGGTTAAATTTGGTAGATGGAAACTGTACAGAGGCCCATCTTGTAATATCTACATATATTTGTGATTTTGTTTATATGTTTACTGGTGTACTGAGTTGCATCCAGTTATATGTGTAAAAAGAACAAAACATAAAAGGTACCAGAATGAAATGTGTTCTGGAGTCGAACCTTTGACAGGGTGGTAGTAGGAGACCAGTCAGTTGGTGAACACAATTTCTTATAGAGAAAGGTGGCAGAAAGCGGCACCAAGGATTAGAGTGGTGCTCCAGTATGGCCACAGCCTACAGATAGAAACCAATAAAAACAAAGACAGCTAAATTTAATTTTAAGTATTTGAACTTGTTTCAATTATTCCTATGAAATATTTCATGAATTTAGGTTAAATTCTCAAATTAAGTGTTCAATAGACACGAGAACATGTAATTAATTAATTGTAAGACAGAAATCAAAAATGAATATTACAGAGAAATCTAATACAAGAGACTACTTTTTAGCTAAGTAAACAGGTTAAGTAATGTTCCTTGCCTAAGGGAAATACAACAGAAATTCATCAACAAAGTGTCACTGTATCCCATTCTAATCAGGTGCTGGTAAATACAAAATATAGGACAGCAATAGAATAAGAATCAGATAATCTCACATATACATAGATTAGATTTCACAAAGACACTAAATTAGATTTCACAAAAACACTAATTACATTATAACAGTTACTTCTGTTTAATATCTTAATAAAACGAAAGGCCAAATTATTTTAATTGCAAAAGTTTGCAAAATATACTTTCATTTTTACTTTGTTCTACATCAACCCTTCCCATATCAACAAGCCTCTGCTTCTTTAAAACTTATTGTTTTAAAGCAATCCAAAATAAAACTTTCTGCCCAAATTTCATATTCTGAATACCATCTACCGTCCTCCTGGTTCTATGATACAAACTTAATGTTTTAAAGTGATCTACATTAAAACATTCCATCAAAATTTCATGTTAATTTTGTGTTTGAAGCACCAGCTTAATAGTGACAAAGTTATTTTACTAAACTCATCAATATTTTCAAACTTTGGTAACTAAATGCCTCTCCAAATACTGGATATTTCTATAAATCATTTCCAAAGAAATATGGTAACAAAAGAGTTAATTACTGAGACTTTATTTCCAGATTTGGGTCCAATTTTTTCCACTAACCTTTTCAAGGACCCTTTTTTATTTTGAACACTGAATATCTTTTGGAAAAAAAACATCTAACCAAACAGAGACTGGATAGTAGTGTTTTTGTAATTACTGATATCATCAGAAAAAGAGAAGTACAAGGGCATTGCTGGAGAGCTAAGTAATAAACCATTAGTGATACAATCCTATGAAGATTCCAACATGACTATACATAGGCTGCCTGTCTAGCAAAATATTTCATTGACCAGACAGGATTATACTTCACTGACCTACTGATTGCTATGCAAGATCAGAGCAGGTGCCATGGTTAATTCAGGCAAATCCAAATAAGCTCAATCAGACGATGATCATCAATCAAATATGGTAAATCCATTCTAAGGATTTATCATCTAATTTCTCATTTCTGCTACTCAAATAACAGTTGTTTGAAAAAGCATCTCCAAATGTGTATCCAACATAACTATTGTTAGCTAAATAAACTAAGAAATGGAAAAATAAAACATATAAATTAAGTCCTATGGGAGTTTGAATGTAAAATTACAAATTCAAATTGAGGTAGATGAAATTTAAGTTCAGAATCAACATCTGAGAATTTATTCATTCATTTGGTGGAAAAGAATTTTCATGCCAAACATAGAACACTTTGTAAAATGTTGTTTAAATTAAATTTAGATATAACCTGGTTTACTTCAATTCAATAACACAATTGAGCAAAATTTTGTAATAAGTATCCCTTGAAGCCCCATACCTCAAGGAAAAGGATACAAAAGCTGGGAGCAAAAATGTTTAAAAAAAAAAAGTGAAAAATAAAATTTAAAATTTCCAGCGGAAAACAAAGAGAAAAAAACTACCTTTTACATTTTCTATGAGATAAGGCCTTCAGGAAATTAGTCCAAAACTCCAGCCAAAATTAAACCTCAGGAACAATTCACTCACATGTTAGAGAGAGAATATCAAACATTTAAATTCTGTAATTCTTTACCTTAGTGACTCATATATTAAGATACTTTGCTTTCTGAAGACAAGTAAAAAAATGGGGTCTTTGAGACCGTACACAAAAAACTTTGACTCCAGATCATCAGTTTAAGTATCAACAATTTTATCAAAGGTCATAAAGTAAAAAGAATATTAAAAAAATAACTATAAAAGTAAATCAGGAAAATCTTGCATTCATTAAAAGACTAAAACACTAAACAACACTAACTCAACAAATGATTATTTTAAAAGAAATAAATTCAATTTGATATGTAAATACCTCATTTTTTAAGGTTAAAGCATTGTTTAGATGTAAATTTTTAGTGAATGTAATAAGAAAAATTATATTAAATTAAACAAATCATCATCATTTAGCATCTACTTTCCATGCTAGCATGGGTTAGTTTGACTGAACTGGTAAGCTGGAGGGCTACACCAGGTTCCAATCTGATTTGGCATGGCTTCTACAGCTGGATGCCCTTCCTAATGTCAACCACTACAAGAGTGTAATGGGTGCTTCTTATGTACCAGTTATGTGACACCAGCATTGGTCACGACTACAATTTCACTTGGTTTGACAGGTCTTCTCAAGCACAGCATATCGCCAAAAGTCTTGGTTGCTTATCATTGCCTCCATGAGGCCCAATTTATGAAGGGTGCTTTTTGCGTGCCATCGGCATGGATGCTAGTTATGTGATGCCAGCATTGGCCACGATAATGCTGTTAATAAGTAAAAGATTCATCCCTACAGAATTTTTTATGAAAAGATGTATTGCAGAGGAAGTTGGGGGTGGTGGAGTGATTTAGTTCAAAATCCAAACGCCCAATTTTTTTTAATGTTGTTCTTGGAGACAGAGTTGCTTCACAGAAGCCCATAAATCTAATTTGATTATTTTCAGTTCAGAACATTTGAATTAGTATCTGTGAAATTGAAAATTTTAATGAATTAGATTACAATTTACATTAATTTTGAACTGGAGTCAGTACATTTTTACCGATTCAAACTCCAGGAACCCAATAATTGCTTTCAACTCAATCTCCAACAGTTTTGAGTGAAACACTTTATCTTCCAAAATATGGAAGCTAAGAACAAAGATAAAATCTAAATTTCAAATTTAGCAACACATCTTTTTGAACAATGTGTTGTTTGCTTGAGTTTGGTTATATTCAAAGAATTTTCTGTTATCGTTAAAATGTATGATTAAATATGAAATATGAAGGTTTCAAACACTTAGTTGTACTCCATATGCTTAATTGAAAATTTATTATAGAATTATATATTTCTCATTTAATCATCCAATTTAATACTTTTCTCGTAGATCATTCATTATTTGTTTATATATTATTATTGTTTTCTGTGTAAATGAGACACCCATTATGATCTCAATGTGATTCCTTTCAATTATTTGGAATATACTGTGTAAAATATATAAGACTTAGTGGAGCCTAGCATTAGATTCAGAGTGGTTCATTTCAGTTATTCTCTAAGGTATTGTCTTATTCGGTTCAAATATTGATTGTGTATTATTCACTTGATATTTTCTAAACAGGTGCAGTTCACCTACAACTAAGATAAGAACACTGGCTTAGAAGTAAATAAAAGAAGAAATGAGAAACACGCAAAACATCTATACCATTTTATAGAGTAAAAAGCAATAAACAGACATAACAATGTTCAAATAAAACAAAAAGCTTATCACATAATTTCATAAACAGAAATCTTTTATAGAAGTACTTCTGCTAATAGCAGAGTGCATCCTGATGGTACTCGATAGAGAAGTCTATCAGTACCACAATAATATCTATGATGGTAGACAATATTTCAGAGTGATCATACAGAGCATACACCCACCACCACCACCACCACTTTAATGTCAACTTTTCTATTCCTGCATGTGTCAGACAGAAATCTTTGAGGAAGATTTTTTTTATAACCAGAGACGTTTCACATCAGTAACATTCAATTAATCTTAGAAGTCTTGAACAACAGCATAGACACTGCCTTGTCTCCCCTGACAAAGCAATTAAACTCTATCAATAAAAACCATTGGGCTGGAAAAACCGGAATTAAACACACAAATATGGGCTTTTGTGTACTAGATGACATACATAGGCTTAAACATGACTGTGTGGTTAAGAAATTTGTTTTGCAGCCATATGGTTACATGTTCAGTCCTACTGCATAGCATCTTTGGCAAGTCTCTTCTACTATAGCTCCAGGTCATTCAATTGTTTTCAAGAAGGTTCTTTTTTTCTGCATGGCCAAACATGTTTCCAGAGAAAACTGGAAACAAACAACACCAGTTGATTAATGATGCTCATGTACAACTCAAGAGTGATGTCAAAACAAAGAGACATACACTCTCTCTCTCTCTCTCTCTCTCTCTCACACACACACACACCTTTTATCATTATCTTTAACTTGTTTCAGTCATCAGACACTGCCTTGAAGGGTTTAAACAAATCAACCTTAGTGATTTTTAATTTTTTTGCTTAAAGTCTGGTACTTATTTTATCAGTCTCTTTTTGTTACACAGCTAAGTTACAGGAATGTAAACAAACTAACACCGATTGTCAAGTGGAGTTGGTGGGGAGGGACAAACAAAGACACACATACACATATAGCACAGGTTTCTTTCCATTTCCATCAACTAGTTCCACTCACAAAGCTTTGGTTGACCTGGGGCTATAGTAGAAGAGACCTGCCAAAGGTGCTATGCAGTAGGACTGAACATATAGCCATATGGCTGCAAGACAAATTTCTTAACCACAGTCATGTTTAAGCCTATGTATGTCATCTAATAAACGAAAGCCCATATTTGTGTGTTTAATTCCATTTTTTCCAGCCCAATGGTTTTTATTGATAGAGTTTAATTGCTTGGTCAGGGGAGACGAGACAGTGTCTATGCTGTTGTTCAAGATTTCTAAGATTAATAGGAAGAAGTTGTTTCAAGACCAGAGACCTAGCCTGAATGCTTAGGCCTAGCTGATGGTGTTAAAGCAGGTAATAAGGATGAGCTTATTTTGTATAGTGCCCAGGTGCACTACAACTCAGCAAAGATTAAAAACAGGGACAGAGAGCAGCAATGAGTCAAGTGAAGAAAGACAGCAATAGACTAAAAAGCAAATGCATGGCACACCAAGCAAAACAAAAACAAAAAAGTGGACAATAAATGAGCCATGAAGAGGAGAGGTTGCATAGAAACATCAGGAAGGAGAAACTTTCAGATGCTTCTGGATTATTAGACTTCATTATACAAAACAGCAATTTAATTACTACAGAAAGCTTTGTGAGCAAAAGAAAAGACTAGTTGATTAATATAGAGCCACAGCAAGCAAAAGCAATAACTATATCACCACTGATGAAGCCTAATAGTGCACAAAAATTTAGAAACTTCTCCTTTGCCTGTTCAGCTAAAGAATTCTATTAGTTAATTCCTGACAGTTTTCATAATCACTACATGAAACCTTTACTATCATTATTTCCCAAGATGCCATACAGTGGGGGTGGTATTGAACCTGAAACCATGTAGATGTGAAGTGAACTTCTTAACTGACAGACAAATTGATATAAAGAACTACTTTGTATTGAGTATCCTTTTCAGAATGATCACCCATCTATGACTGCAGATTAATTCAATGACGTTTAACTGAGGTTTCTGTGAATGGAACAAAGTAATATCTCCAACACTCAAGGATTTATTTGTGTGTTGCTCTTTATTACAGACATAATAAAATTTGAAAATTTGCAAGATAATAATAATAATCTATTTTGGGCCAGGATTAATAAATAAAAAAAAGTATAAAAAACCAGACAGTACCAGGGACTGAACTTATTTCCTTGTGCTCCACCTTCCTCAATACAACAACAGCATCAGTTGAGAAGTTTTGTCTCGTAACTTATTTGTAGACCTCAATGCTGCTGGCACTATGTAAAAAGCACTCAAACCATGCTGTAAAGTGGTTTTTTGTTAGGAAGAGTCTTTAACCATAGAAACCATGCCAAAGCCGACAGCAGAGATTGGTGCAGTCTTCTGACTTGCCAGCTCCTAACAAACTATCCAATCCATGTCAGCATGAAAAACAGATCTTAAATAATGAGGATGATTTGTCTATTGCAATAGATTTTATTAACTATTTTAAAATAATTTTGCATACAATTTCATTAAGTATTACATACTGAAAAATTAAAAGACAACATAACCAGTATCTCAAAATAAATTACAGAAATGATTCAATATAGCAAAAAGTTTGTTGCTAATTCAATAAGCAAAGTTAACTAACTATTCCATCCGATAAATTTTTCATCAATGAAAATCAAAACTCACGTTTCCATTAATCAAAACTGATTATTCATTTTGCAGAACTATTAAGAAGGATATTTATGCTTAGCTGAACATGTTTAAGCATGGAGATGTTACAAACCATTTCCTGTTCACTAAGCATCCAGATGCTGGTAAACAAACAACCAAAATCAAACAAGTGGAAGGGGGTTTTAAGAAGATCCTAATGAACAAGAAGCAAAATCTCTACATCTGATTAAAATATACTTATGAAATCTGACAGCAGATGCTTTCTGCAGTGATTTAATATGCTGTGTCAACTGAGGAATGAAATACAAGATTTAAATTGAGCACAAGATAAAATAATTCAGAATTATATTTTTAATATAATTTTAGTTAAAATACAAAATGTACAAAATTAAAAATATATTAGCAAATGTCAATACAAATACATAGCTTGTTAGACAAACTTTAGTTATAGAAATCGAATGCATCACTAATAGATATGAAACATACATTATTACATAAGATAGAAAGTTAAGTAGAGTATTTAAAAATTATTGTTAGAAAACTTTTCAACAAAATTAAAGGAAAAAAAATACAAGAACTTTTTTCCTTAATCACCCATTTAAAAAAAAATGAAAAACTTTGAAGACAAGACTACTGGAATATAATTAAACATTATTCAATGATGAACCAATTGAGCTATAAACTAATTGCAGAACAAAAAAGTTAAAATATTAATATTGATATAACAAGGAATGTAAATAGAATTGAAATTACTGGTTTGGACCAGACTGAATCTAACCTGAAGAACATGGTTTTCATATATAGATCTATACATAGAATCACTCATACACATGTGTGTGAGTAATTACATACATCTATACACATATACATACATATATATGTCTGTGTGTATGGGCGAACTGGATAGACAAGAGTAATAGTAATGATGTACCTTGATCAAGGATACAATGCATTGTCCATTTCAGGAATTGAACTCACAACATAAGTTCAACACCCTAACCACTAGGTCACACACCTTCATGAATGCATGTGTAAATACATTATATTTCATCATCAGATTAAAATCCACTTTTCCATACTTGCATAGTTTGAGAAATTTTCTAGGGCTGGATGCCCTTCCTGTCACAAATCCTCACCTGTTTCCAAGTAAAGGTAATATTTCCCCAACACCAGAAATGTTTGCATGGAAAACTGGAAACAAGGGACGCTGCTTGTTTGACAGTGTTACTTGTTTACAATTATATATATATATATATATATATATATATATATGGTAGGCTTCAGCTTCCATTTACCAAATCCACTCACACGGATTTGGTAGACTAGGGCCCAAGGAGACACTTGCTCAAGATCCTATGCAGTGGGATTGAACCTGAAACCATATAGTTGTGAAGTGACCTTCTGAACTGACAGACAAATTGACATAGATATAAAGAACAGCTTTGTATTGAATATCATTTTCAGAACGATCGTCCATCTAAGGCCGCATGTTGATTCAATGGTGCTTGACTGAGGTTTCTGTGAATGGAACAAAGTAATATCTCCAACACTCAATGATTTATGTGTTGTCCTTTATTACACAAACACAATAAAATTTGAAAATTTTCAATATAATAACAATAATAATATCAGTTACATAAATATCAACAGAAACATAACCTTGCTTCAGCATGTGACTAAGCAAAAGAGTTAAACAAGAGATAGAGTAAAAGCACTATATATATTTAAAGGCAGTAACATTTCTTTACTTCTTTATAAGATATCTGACATAGATCATTTTTCGCAACAAACAACATTGATTTGTAGAAGTTTTATCTGACAACTATAAGAACTGAGAATACTTATTGATTGCTTTTAAAACATTAATTGATATATGAAGTAGAGTTAACCTGTTTGATGTAAAAAATACGAGACCTTTTAAACTTTAGCTGAATTATCATTCTTCAAAGACATATTGCTTATTAATATTAGTTTCAAAGCTTCTAACAGCCATATGCAAGTATAACATTTACACATTCTTTACCAAATAGCAAAGTTCACTGGAAATTAGGAAAGTAAATTTCTTAAAGCAATATATGGATAGAATGTGTAAATCAATCCATATTCAGCCAGTGGGAAGACAAGAGCCATTAAATTAAGTGATTAAATGCTTAACTTGAATATTCTAACAACAATAAATCTATATGCAGAAAGTAATGTGGATTTCATGAGGATTTCATAGTGAAGAAACTTGAGCTTTTCCATATACAGAATATTGCACATAGAATTAATGATTTTGCAAGTCTTTGGAAACATTGATTCATCTGCTGTAGGTAATCTCAATTTGTTGACATAACAGTGTCAGCTACCAATATATAATGTAGATGCTGGTCATATAACACACACCAGAACAGCAAAAAACCTCCTAGATTCATTATTCTTGATAAACAAGTCAACAGGAAATTCATGGTGTGCATCGATTCAGACCATGGGGGTAACTGAAGAAAAGAAAAATTATTAAAAGGTAAAATACCAGCTATATGAAGACACTATTAGTACCAGCCTAACTCAACTAGCACAGCACCAATGACTGTGTAAAATACAGGAGATTCTGCTGTTGTAGTCTGTATTTATGTACATACATATATACGCACGTGGGTGTTTATAATTACAATTGAGACATAATCTTAAAGATAAATATTGTTCAACAGTAACCATAGAGAAAGAGAAAGAGAAAGAAAGAAAAAGAAAGAAAGAAGCAATGGAAATTAAGAAATTATGGGATTTGTAGAAAATTTAGTTGATGGAAAGAATTAAGTGTATGTATAATTCAATATGTATAAAATAAATGGAAAACTGCGTAGCTATTATAAAAATTTTAACAATAAGTACTTGTGAAGAATTTCAGTATCAAACTGATTGTATTCGCAGTTATAAATAGAATCAGTCAACAGATCATGAATAGATAACATTAGTACAAAGACAGAAAAGAGTAAAAGGGGGGAAAAAAAAAGATAAACATCTATAACTAAATCTCTTTTCAAATGAAATTTAGAAAGAAAAAATGTATAAAGATTGAATAAAACTATTATATTCATTCATATAAAATGCCTATTTTTTGATAGAACATTTAACATCTTTCTCTCAGGATATATATGTGTGTGTATGTGTGTAACACTTGAAAGATGGAAACAATAGGCAACATAGTCAACATATCAATATATATAAGCAATAAAGTAATGAGACAAAATTTAAAAACTGATATGAACTAATCAATGAATACTATTTTCAAGACTCAAAGCGAAGGAAAATTAAAATAGACCTCCCACACACATAAAACTGGAGCATTTACTATCATAACCAATCCAATGTTTTTAGATAAGCAAAGCATGGAATGGTTTTACCAATCCTTATTTCTCAATTTTTAATAAGGTTTCCAGGGGCCACTTTAGGATTTTTGCCTTGTAAAGTTACAAGGCAATTAACATTAGTGCTTGTGCCATAGAAAAAAAAGCACAGGTACATTCTGTAGAGTGATTGATGTTAGGAAGTGCATCCAGCCATAGAAATTATGCCAAAGAATAAGATATTGGTACAAGTAGCAATCTTCTGATTCACCAGACAGTCAAGCTGTCCCACTAGATGCCAGCAGAGAAGCATGATGTCCTATATAGTAAATTATCAGTAGAATATGGCAAAGTATATTATCCTTTTGCTGGTTTCTATCACTGCTGTGGCCATGTTGGGGCTCTACTTGAATACAAAGATGATTACATCAACCTGATTTATAGAGTCGTATTTCATGAGAATAACTTACAAAAGATACATTCCAGTGCAAAAAAGAACATGTGCTTACATGAGTACATATGCACCCCTAGTTATAATCTGTATCCTAATGGATTTTAATAGGAATAAAGTAAATGGAAAAAAAATGGAAGAAGGAAGAAAACTGCAGTATCAGCAAGTGGCATTTTGAATGATACTCAACACAACATTGTATAATATATTCAATGTTGCATTGAATATATTATCATCCAAAGAACACATTATTCAAAAAATGTTTACTGTGAATAATTTACAATAAAAGAAAATATTTAAATGTGATAATAAATTATTGCTAAACTGGTAATAACAAAGACAAAAAAATATTGGTCAGTATTGGTTATAAATCTAAAATACAAATTTAATGATATGCCAAATAATGAAATGTAATGTTTGCAAAACTATTCCTCCCATATATATTTCTACAATTTTTTTTTTTTTTGCATTTATTTTCAAGTACCATGTAGGTTGATATTACTTGCTCTAAAGATCGAATACAAGAATATGAATTACTTATAAATCTCCTAAGAGGAATTAATTTATGAAACAAAACATTTGCATAGAGAATCTTATGTCACACGACCCAATCATTAACATGAACATATGTTAAGTTTATGTTACAATAATATTTTTCTAGGTTCAATTCTGATATAAGGTACCCAGAGAAAGTATCTTTCATCATAACCTTGTGACTGAAATCAAGTAGATGGAAACCTGTTGAACATGCTGTATTGAATATGCTTAGGACTGTTTCTATAGTAACAGAGCTAAAGTATGCAGAGTGAAGCTGCTTGACAGAGTTTTACCTTGAAATCTGTTGCACATGCACACTAAGTTATAACATCCTTGTTCATTTCCATTGCTTATAGCAATGCTTGGAAGTGTGTAGAGCATTGCTGTCTAACCATACCAGAGGTTCCAACAGTGACCATGGCAAAGGAAAATGTGTGTGTGTGCACGTGCACACATGCATATAGTCATGTCTTGAAGGTTATTACAGCCCGGAATCTTTTCAAAAATAAAATCCTACTTGAAAGGAACAAGATTTCAAAACCTTGAGGAAATCCAAGAGAATGCAAGTAGGCAGCTACTCACTATCCTCCAAAAAATTCCAGAAATGCTTCCGTCAATGGAAATGACTATGAATAAAGTGTGTGGCTTCAGAAGGAGATTAAATGCTGAACTGATAGGTGTTGTAGTTTCCACTTTTATACTATCAGTCCCTATACTTTCTGATCAGACATCATATACTTTGATGTGCTGCTTCTTACTGCGGCAATGCCAGTATGGGAAACAGACATTTGCTGCTGCTGCTGCTGCTGCTGCTGATGATGCTGATGCTGATGATGATGATGATGATGATGATGATGATGATGATGATGAACTGATCAGCTGAAATTTGTAAAATCTTACAACAGGTAATAGAAAGGAGAAACTAACTTTAAAATTTCTTATTATGCAGAAATATATCATTTAAAAAGTCTTGAAGTTATTGTCATTGTTTTAACATCTATTTTTCCATAACAACATGGGCTACAATACTGAATATCCTTCCATGTCACAATCCTGTGTAATCTCTGTGAGGTAAATAAGATTTGATGTAATTACTTTATTTTAAATCTTCTTAGGTCTGATTCTACATTTGGTAATTCCTACTACTAACATTCCAGTCAATGCATTTTTTTTTTTATGTCAAGTGATTTCAAAGACAGTCAAAAGTTTATATAAATACTAATATGTGTGTATATATAGGTGCCGGCATGGCTGTGTGGTAAGAAGCTTGCTTCCCAAACACATGGTTTCTGGTTCAGTCCCACAGTATGGCACCTTGGGCAAATATCATCTACTATAGCCTCAGGCCAACCAAAGCCTTGTGAGTGGATTTGGTAGATAGAAACTGAAAGAAGCCTGTTGTGTGTTTGTTCCCTGCCACCACCACTTGACAACTGGTGCTGATGTGTTTACATCTCCATAACTTAGCTATTCAGCAAAATCTATTACTTTGAATAAGTACCAGGCTTTAAAAAAATGTATATTCGACTAAAATCTCTTCAAGGCAGCACCCCAGCATGGCTGTAGTCTAACGATTGAAACATGTAAAAGATAAAAGAAAGAACTAGATGTTCAACCATTACTAAATAGGATCACAGAATAAGAGTACATTGTTTTCCCGCTCTCTTCCATGCGACTGGTAAATAGAAAATATTAAAAACAGCAATGAAAATACAATGTTCACAATGCTTTAAGCGTTAACATTTTTTATACCAACCTATCTAAGATTGTCCCTTTTCTGACAAAATCATGTCAAATGTACATTCCAAAACACCGGCTTAACAATATTAGATTTATTTTGCTAAATACTTCATTATTTTCAAAATGAATTGCATCAAAGGCAGTGCTGTTTCCACAGAAATATTGCAACAAAAGGGTTAAACATCGACTGTTATAGTTATTCACCTATATTGGTCAATGCAAATGGAATAGTTTTAAAGATAGCACCATAAAAAATAAAAAAATTTTTAAATAAATGAAATAAAGCACTACTCATATCAAGACACCCCCCCCCACACACACCGCCTGTCA
>NC_068989.1:69666854-69668314 GCF_001194135.2 Octopus bimaculoides | reverse complement strand
CACCGCCTGTCACTTCCAGCCAACAAGGCCACAAGTCCTGATGATGTTCAATTACTTAAAAACAAAGCACCATAAAGCTAGTCCTTATATCTCCCAATCTCACACCACTTTACCCAGTTCTTCCTCTATTTGTCCCTTTCCTCCTCAGAATCTCGGAATGTAATCGCTTTGTAATTTCCTCTCTACAGGCGTCAACCTGCAGCTGATGAAGAGGAGCATTATAACACGGTCAAAATCCACGCCAAACCATTGAAAGCACAAACAAAAACAAAAATAAATAAATAACACTTTGACATTGTGAACATGGGTAATGAAAATGACGGACTTAAGATGTTCGAAAAGAAATTACTATAGTTAACAGAGCATTTCCTTCTGTATCTAAATAGATTAGCTAATCCGTTAGGAATTAATATAATAAAATCATCAGAAATGCTAAACTAACGAGAGATGGAAGCACCCATTATATCAGCTTGTTGAGTCACATGCTCAAACGTTGTTATGAAGCCATAGGCACAAAAAAGGCAAGTCCTAAAAATATATGGAGAAAATCAATATTTACGAACAGAGCATATACTCTTGGGATGAGATTTACTAGAAATAGACTTAACATGGATGTTGAATTCTTATCGTTATCCTGCAGACTATTGGAAGAAATATTGTTAACGATCTACAAATTGATACGCCTTATGGTAATGTAGTGATATAATAATAAAAAGGGACAGCATGATCAATTAATATAATGAATAGCTGAAGGAGAGAAAACTTGCTTGAGGCGGAATTATACACTGTGACATCAAAAGAAAAAAAAAAAAAGAAGACCCTTCACTTTATATATTATGTGTGCGCGTGTGTGTAACTCCTTTACAACGTCCTCGAACAGCCACTTGTGAGAATATTTAATGCAGTCTTATATTCACAAGATCAAAACTATAACCGTTTAATATACAAGTGCTAGGCTCGCACAAGACCCTTTTGTTTGTTGATCGTTATAGAAATATTAATCATTAGAAACATATTCATTAATCAATATAGTCTAGAATGCCAGACTGGGTTGTTCGAATATCTATATTATTCTATTCAACAGTTTCGTGAAGAAATGATCTTTGATTCTGAATACCAATTAGTGAACCAAATCTACAGAAAGTTCCACTACAACGCTTTTTTTTTTTTAGCCAAACATTGCCTGAATAGACAAGTTTTGAAACTAAATAATAAGCAATGAAGGATAGAAAAGGTTTATTACGTTAAGCAACGGTGCATTTCAAACAAGAAAACAAATTATATTCTTGTTAACATTAGAATACACAATACAAAGAAAAAAATGAATCAAAAAAAAAAAAAACTAATGGGTGAAAGAAAAGTCAACATTGATACGTTTATGAAACTTTTTTTCTTTCTCTTTCTTGAAATTATTCAAAATAATATAAATTCACGAGGAGGAGAAATATATTTTCAAAATA
>NC_068989.1:69662013-69666576 GCF_001194135.2 Octopus bimaculoides | reverse complement strand
ATATATATATATATATATATATATATAAAATGAATATCTTGCCTCAGTTCCATAAATGACATCACTACAGAAAAGAAAAACGTGCAGCGATTGCTACGCAAAATACCCTGGGAACATAAAGAAAAAGATCATCTGAAGATGTTAATGCCAAAGGTAAATAAATTTTAGAAGGAAGTTACAAAAGCTTTCATAATAGTTAAATTAAAATAGATACAAAGTTTGATAAAAATGTAGTAATAATAATACGATGGGCTTAAAAATAATTCAATTTTAGAAGGCATGAAATTAAATCAACGAAACGTCGACATCAACATACGGAGATTTGTATCATATTTTGATCAGCACACATGTGTTCTCTCAGCCTCGAGGGCACCTGAGTTGATTGTGGTTGGTGTTGTATTGAAATCACAATGACGACTACAACTACTACTACTAGTAGTAGTCGTGATAACACTGCAAGTAGTAGTAATCAGTTTCAATTCTAGTTGAAATGCCTTAGCTCATAGTCACATGTATTTCCGGGGAAAAAAATACTTTATAAACACAGCCTTGTGAAGAAACAATTATTATTATTGTTGTTGTTGTTGTTGTTGTTGTTGTTGTTGTTGTTGGGTTTGTTTTTAATGTGACTCTCGTAAAGGACAAATTCTGGCACTTTACATTCTGAATTCAAATACCTTCAAAGTCTACTGTGCCTTTCTTCCTTTCCGGGGTCGATGAAATAAGTACCAGTTTATGTAATCGACTCATCCCATCCCACCAAAATTTCAGTTATTATTAGTTGCAGAAATGAAAGCTTAGCGGTATTCTGGCTTTTTATGTTCTGAGTTCAAATTCCGCCTAAGTCGACTTTGCCTTTCACCTTTTCGAGGTCGATAAAATAAAGTACCAATTGAACATTAAAGTGGATGTGATCAGCTTACTCCCTTCCCTAAAATTGCTGACCTTCTACCAAAATTTGAAACCATTATTGATTGCAAAGAAAAAAAGTTTATTATTTAAGCATAAAAATCGCAAATGTATTTGTGGTGGAGACCAATAAAAAGATATTTGTTTGGCAGGTGCGAAAGATTTTTTTCCTTTTTTTAAGATTGCATGTAACTGATGATCTTAACACCAGCTAATAAGCTTATTTTTGATTAGACAAGACACAAATTTAAGCGAACAGATGACAAAAAAATAGAACGTTATGATGTCCATACGTAATTCTGTGGGGATTAGTAGTGTAAAGAAGAAAAAAACATGCTACTAATAAAACAAGGTCGCTGTCTCGATTCCAAATACTTTAGTTTCTTTTAAGTAGGGACGAAGGCCCAATGTACTCGATGAAAGGAAATGGTCGGTTGAATCGATCAAAGTGAATATCTGATACAAATTTATCAGCCCTGAAATTAATTTGAATTCAAAATAACGAGAAAAATAAATAGCCTTGGTTTTCTTTATTGTTTCTGCCACTTCATTGACCTTGAATTTGCGAGGCCACGAAACAGCTTCTACGTGATCGCTAGACCTGCTGGAAACAACAGAGATTCCCCCTCAAAAGGACGGATACATAGGCTAAATGAAATAATTGAAACCAAAAGAAAGAACGGATGATGATGGTTGGAGTACCGCTGAACACCGGTCTTTTCAGTTCGGGCTGATCTGGTGCTAAAATCAACTTCATTGATTAGGGATGACTTGAGCCTAAAGCTAATCAACACACCGAAAATTAAAATACGCAGATCGAATTATATCGAGAATATGTTTTAAAGTTTTTTTTTTCCTTTTATTTTTCTATAACAAAAATGTGTATTCAATGTCCCATCAATTATCATCGTCACAGTTAAAATTGAAAAAAATTGTCCAACACAGTGATCAGCCTCCAAGGTAGATATTTGAACTTCCCACTGAACAATAAACAAATCAGACCAGCAATATAAAAAGTAAGCCGGATATAATTCATTTCGAACAAATTAAGCTAAACTATACGTGATTATTATTACTATTGACAGGTGGAGTACGTATATTTCGGCCTCAAAGATGGCATACTTCGAAATGAACAGTCCCTCACATGTACTTTCGTGTAATAAGCGACTTGGGAAACCTAAGGCTGAGTATAACATTTAAAGCATTAAGAACCGCATTATTATTTTTTACAAATCCGACGCATCTGGAGATTGATTTAAATTATAATAAAAATATTCTTAACTATGTACGACATTACATTTACCTGCCCTCATTCAATAAAATACTTTAATCTTCTATTCACATGTCAATGTTTAGACCTAGATCAGGTTTAACCTGATAGCAGTTTTCTCCTTTGTCCCGGACCCATGACCATAAATGTTTTATTCTCGATTTTTATCTGCTTATATATTGTAAATTTACTGTAATTCTGTGGTCAGATCACACTACTTTATTTGTACTTTAATTTATCAACTAATTTCACTTTAGTGTGATTGCAACACAACGTACGTATAGTCATGACTAAATAAAGCAAGGCATTTTAGCCTTCGCTTAGACAATGATTTTTGCTAACTCAGAACTTATTAATATCATTTATATATGTAATTTAGATTCATTGAATGCAGGATTAAATTTTAAGTGGCAACCTTGGTAAATTTTCAGATTAACACCCGCACGATTTTCACTAGGGTGGGAATTCCGTCCTTAACCCTAACACCCTAGTGAAAATCGTGCGGGTGTTAATCTGAAAATTTACAGCAACCTTAAATAATATAGCAATATCAACAAAAACCAGAACTTTAACCATATTACATACAATCAACACAAAAAGCCATAATAATCTGTGTACATATTTTTCCAACAAAACAAATGTCACTCCAAAGGTAACAACGATCTGCAGAGATAATAATTTCAAATGACCAATTTTGTAATAACTGTCTTTTTAACAGCCTAAACGACAATGTTTCACAATCACAATTAAACTGCTTTAATTTTAGGCGCAAGACCAACAACCACGAGGAAAGTTGATGCCACCGTCCGCAGTACTTGAACTCAGAACGTAAAGAAATACTGTAAGATTCCCTAGCAATTCTGCAAACTCACTACTCTGTATAACAATTTTTAATTTCAGCACAAAGCCAGCAATTGTGAGTGGATGGGGGTCCATCAATGTAATCAACCGCGGTACTTCACTAACACTATATTTTATCGACCCTGAAAGGAATATGAATTCAGAACGTAAAGAGTCGGAGGGAATGACTTTCTTATGATTCTGTCAATCCACATCCACCTACCTATATAATAATAGTCTAATTGAGGCACAAAGCTAGTAATTTTTGAGGGAATGGGGTTAGTCGATGCCATAGACCTCGGCACTTTACAGCTACTTTGTCTTATCAACCGGAGGGATGAAATGAAAGTTGATCTCAGCCTGATTCGAACTCAGAATGGAAACAGGTATTGTCTGTTGCATAACAATGTGATGCGAACACCGTCTCCATATAGGAGTGATGAAAGAGTTTCAGATTTTTAGGATTTCAATGTGTAACTTTGACGGTGAGGATGGAATTGATCACTTTTCTACTCGGCTACATGAAAAGGAATCGGTCAAACTAGCCATTACCTCCTTTCCCACTACTAGGTTCATGAATTTTTCCACATTTGGTTTTGGATTTTTCCAGTTCACTTCTCCCTATTATTCTTTCTGGGCTTTGTCCCTCGGATTTTGCGGTTATAAAACCAAATGGATCCAGTATCAAACAGAATTAAATGACTGGAAAATTTCTTTAAATCGTAGAAATATACTGTAGAGAAGAAATACGTGACATCTTAATTTTGTAACCCTTACAGGGTTTTATAGCTTCGATACCGAAACAAATTACAAGTACATTCCATAACAATTGATATTATATTTTGATGGTATAAAATATTCAGCGTCACCGTCTTTCTGGTTAAAAGGAATTCGTCAAAAAGAAAAATAACCGGATGGGCGATGTCTAAGTGTAAAATCATGTTAAGAGGTTCATAGCACAGCCCTTCCAATATTAGTTTTAGTGTAAGGAAACCTACAAGTGTCAGGCCGTGATCAAAGGAAAACTTGTAAAAGAAGAACCGGGAAACTTTACACAAGCAAAATTGCAATAATTATTAAAACAAATAATCGATTAAAATTTAAAATACTTTATCAGGAGGGGTGATATGACTGACTTTTGGCGGTGTCAGTGTTTTTTGTCCGCACCCTAAACTGTTATTTAAACTACATATTTTTTTTAAAGATTTCTTTATTTACAACATTATGTACTTTAAGGACTCACGCGAAAATCTTTTTTGAATTAGTACTTGAATTTCCAAAGTTTAAAAGAATGAATTTTGAAAAATATGTCAATAAATAGCGAAGCAGTAACTTTATATTGCCAATAAGAAAGAAAAAAAATTGAGGCCCAGTGGTGCAAAAGTCTAAAAGTCAACTAAAAACTCTTCGTAAATATGAAATAATCTCATCAAAATGCATTCATAACATGAAATTATCTTGTTATACAACAGTAAATACGATCGTTCGAAAATAAAGACAAATACTTTCAATTAAATGGAAATAAAAGCAACAAATGATTGTAC
>NC_068989.1:69658840-69660891 GCF_001194135.2 Octopus bimaculoides | reverse complement strand
ACCTTAAAACAGTTCTCAAAAAATGTTAAAACTATCACCCGCCGTTATTTTCTAGCACGCTTTCAACACCCGCCTTACTACGATTCAATAAAATTAAATACGCAATGAAAAAAAGAAAATCACTGCTCGTAGGAAGATGGTTTTCATTAAAATTGTTGTTTTTGTTGGCACTCCGTCGCTTACAACGCCGAGGGTTCCAGTTGATCCGATCAACGAAACAGCCTGCTCGTGAAATTAATGTGCAAGTGGTTGAGCACTCCACAAACACGTGGGATATTCAGCGTGACACAGTATGACAAGGCCGGCCCTTTGAATTACAGGCACAACAGGAAGTAAGAGTGAGAGAAAGTTGTGGTGAAAGAGTACAGCAGGGTTCGCCACCATCTCCTGCCGGAGCCTCGTGGGGCTTTAGGTGTTTTCGCTCAATAAACACTCACAACGCCCGGTCTGGGAATCGAAACCGTGATCCTATGATCGCAAGTCCGCTGCCCTAACCACTGGACCATTGCGCCTCCACTTCCATTAAAATACTACATGCACATAGATCATGTAGTCTTTGGATGAGGTAAAGAATACGCACACTACCCGTTTTCGGCATAACTGTAAGCTTAACTGGGTGGTGTGCGTATTCTTTACCTTCGCCTAGTCTTTTGATACGAAATGTCAAAGCAACATTTCAACTAACAATATTCTTCCTACAACAGGCGTAAGACCCGAAATTTTGAGGAAGAAGGCAAGTCGATTACATCAACTCAAGTGCTCAACTTATTTTATCGACCTCGAAAAGTTGAAAGACAAACCCGACCTCGGCGGCATTTAAACTCGCGATTCTCTACTCTTTATTATAGGCATAAATTTAACTCGTGATTCTGTCAGCTGGCTGTCCTTCAGCCATTAAAATTACCAGATGATAAAGCGGTAGCGAGCTCGCAGAATTGTTTGCACGGTGGGCGAAATTTCGTCCGTCTTTACGTCCGAAATTCAAATTCATCCAAAGTCAACTTTGCCTTTCATCCTGTCGGGGTCAATAAAATATGTACCAGTTGAACACTGAGATCGATGCAATCGACTTATCCCCCTCCTTGAAATTGCTGATCTACCAAAGTTTATAATCAATTTTACCAGATGATTCGTACAAAAGATAATTTATTTTTTTTAACTAAGGCAATTTAAAAACGCATTCATTGCCTCACTTCCTTTGTCTTCATAATCCATATGAAATTTCCCACGGAACCCTCTAGACGGGAATGGGAAAATACTCCTTACTTTGAAAAGCACTGCTTTAAAATCTTAGTATAAAAATGCGAAATCATATCATTTTCTTTCTCTGCCCAGCTGGAAGGAGCAAACTGTAGCAGTGCTGGAAGCGGGAAGGGCAAGAAAAAGAAATTATTATATGGCGTGGGTAGATGAGAATGGCATGGTGATAGTTACCAGCTTGTGAGACAGGCAATCATGAGAGTAGGGAGATAAACATAGGAAGGGATAGGAGGGAACGAGATAGAGCGAGTAAGTGGAAAGAATAGGGCTAAAACGTTAAAGTAATAGTGCGATTTTTTTTTTCTTTTTCCCTATTCCGAAGTAATCGTTATCTCCATGCTCTAGAAAACCCCATTATAAAATACCTTTTTTTTTTCCTGAAAGATATAAGGAATCAAAGCAGACTCGGGTGAGTTTTTTTCCGAAACTCGAAAAAATTGGATCTTGTTCAAAACGGGGCACCAGTTTTCATTTAAGTTTTATGTAGTGTTTTTGGTACCGAAAGACTTTCAAACTTCGTATACTTATCTATTTTGTGTTATAGAACAGAAAAAAAATTTTGTATTCGGATTTATTTCATGTAAAAAATTGTCTTATTTCGATAATTTCAACCAATCACTGACAAGTATTCAGCTGTTTACACTTACTCCTTTGGCACTTTAAGCGGTGTAAAGCGTATTTAATCTCCATTACTTCTGACATTTTGCAGAGGCAACACACGTGTGTTCGTTTTCCCTAACTCTAATTGACTTGCTCCTTCCCTCAAAAACCATGCCTTGTGCCTATAATAG
>NC_068989.1:69657396-69658740 GCF_001194135.2 Octopus bimaculoides | reverse complement strand
GTTAAGAAGACTAAGAGAAAAAGTTGTTTTATATGACACATTCTACCAGTGTCTCAAGTTTCAAAGTGTTTCGTTAAGAAAATACTGGTGCCCCCGCTTTGAACAAGATCCAAAAATTTTTGTTCACCGTAAATTCCGAAATAATCGTAATCTACACCATCCGAAGCGTATTTGTAAAAGATTTTGTTTAAAAAAATATCGATTTTTCTACAAGTTATGCGGAAACAAAGTCGGCAGAAAGGAGCCACACTTGTGTAGGTATGCTGAGGGTGAAATTAGAAAGGATAAAACCCTTGGTAAGAGAAGAGATGAAAGCAGATTTTGAGTGAGAAAAAAGAAAAACAAAATGAAAGATAGATAGGAAGAGGAGGATTAGTGATTTCAAATTTGGGTACAAGACCAACAGTTTTTAAGGAGAAGAGTTTATCAGAGCTCAACTGGTACTTATTTTATCAACCCCCGAAAGCATGAAAGGTTATTCTTACTTTGGCGAGATTTTAGCTCAGAACGTAAAGGGCCGGAAGAAATACTGCTAAGTATTTTTATTCGACTCGCTAATGATTCTGCCAGCTCGCCGACTAACAAATGACGTGTACGAGTCAGCGAGAATAATGGAGAGTGAACGGAACTAAAATAAATAACTGAAAAGAGATAAAATGAAAAATAAACTTGAAGCAAAGACATTAAGATTAACGAAACAATGTGGGTGGATAAAACTTGTTATTTTTTACGCCTCTTTTTTCCCTCAACAGAAATTTCAAGTCTTTTTGTCGTTGTTCAACTTCAGACCAGCCCCAGTCAAACCCACTTTCACCTCTGGTCAAAGGCAGTCAACTTTGACCATCACATGAATAATAAGAGAAAGGAAACGAGTGGAAAAAAAGACAAGTGAACATAAGAAAAGAATGGACAAATACAGGAGGAAGAACAAGAGAAAAGAAAGTTATTTCAGGAAGCTTGCTTCCCAAACACATGATTCTGGGTTCAGTACCTCTCTGTGGAACCTTGGGTAAATCCTTGTGAGTGGATTTCGTAGACAGAAACTGAAAGAAGCTTGTCGTGTATATATGTGTGTCCTTGTGTTTGCGTTTGTCCCACCACCACCATAGCTTGACAGCTAATATTAGTGCTTACGCCCCCGTACCCTAGTGGCTCGGCACAAGTGAACAATAGAATAAGTACAAGACTTATAAAGAATGAGGGCAAGACTTCCCCCCCCCCCAAAAAAAATCACCCTTTAAAAAACATTTTTTTGGTTTTTTCGACACAAACCCGGCTTTTCGGCTACGGGGAATACGAATCTGCAAAAAAATTGGCAAAAAACGGCAATTTTAAATCCCCCCC
>NC_068989.1:69644931-69657095 GCF_001194135.2 Octopus bimaculoides | reverse complement strand
TTTTTTTTTTTTTTTTCTAGATATGCGGAAAAATACGGACATTATGATTCGGATAAAAATTTTAAAACATTTCTGTAGTTAGGGTTTTAGGGTTAAGGTTTTACGGGTAGGGGGTTAGGGTTAGTGTTGGGGAAAAAAATTCAAAATTGAAGAATTTGGGGGTTGGGGGAATTTAACAAAGCCGATTTTTGGCAATTTTCCAGAACCTCCGTATCCGAAAACGGAGGTTTTTCGCAAAAAAAAAAAAAATTTTAATAAATTTGAGAGAAAATGGAGGAGGACGGGCGTAAGTATTTCCAGAATGAGTCCTGGGGTCGATTTCTTCAAGTAAAAACCTTTTAAGGCGGTGCTCCAGTATGACCGCAGTCAAAATGACTGAAACAAATAAAAGAATAAGTACACTAACGAAATTATAGGATAAGAAAAACAATGTAACGCAGTACTTTTGTTCTGGAATTTTGAATCGACATCTTTAATACCTTTTGGGAAAAGCATATATATTTATTTATTCTATTTCTATGTTTCGCACAACAGAAATTATAATGCTGAAATATATAGTCGGTAGGCAAAATGAGTAATCACAGATTTCTCATTTTCTCCCCATTTGTTTGAAACCATTACATAGCAAGTATTGCGTCATCATTTTGTAGTGTTGCATCGTCTTTAGGAGTAAAAATTGGTCAGCACAGTTGCTGTTGAAAGAGTTTGAAACAGTCCAGTGACACATATTTTCAGCAAATTTTTCCTCAACTTTGACCCGGTTGTAATTGAGGTTGTTAATAAAATATCTGGATAATCTTGGGTGTTTAACAATCAAAATTCTTTTCTCTGTCGGATTCCAAGTCATTTCTCCCTAAGCTATTGTCTTATTTGATAATTTTCAAATTTCAAAAAAATGTCTGAACTGGGACAAAATGAGTAATGACTAATTTCAATAACTTTGTCTCTTTAACTGCACGGTGCCAAAATGTATCATGAAAAGAGCCACTCCAGCAGATCGTAAAGAAGCCATAGGGTATATTTTATGCTGAGGTTTGGGATTTAGTCGAGTTTGGTTAATTTCATATCAAGTGTTATTTTTCCATCATCCGCTAATTTGAATTTCTGAACTTTCTGATGTCTAAGGATGGATACTGACGTGCAAATGAGTCTTTTCTCAAATGTAATTCTGGAGAATCGAAGAGGCAAATTTATTTGCCCCAGCTAAATTTGTCTTTAATCTGCTCAAAGAGAACGGAGATATTTTCTGAAATAGTGTTCAGATTACGTTGTAGTATTTTTAATGCATTTAGAGAAAGTCATTTGCTTAGCTGATATAGTTTTTGAAAGGTAGTAAACATTTGTGAAAAACTTTTTCTCAAAGTCAAAGAATGACTCATTTATGTACTACATAAATAGGCTGTTTTCCGTTTCCAGTATTCCTTGAAAAGTGAAACAATTTTATAGAAAATTAATTATATCTTCTTTATTGCCTTCTGTTAACATTCTATTAATTCCTTGGAGAGTTTATTACCTCCAATAACTTTGTGATATTGCGCTAAAATATGAAATCTTTGTTCCTGTCAGTTCTTTTTGTTTTTATCCACCAGAGCTTTCATTTCCTTTATTCGCTCAGTTGCGCGGTCTAAGGAGAGAGCTATCGCTAAATTAAAAAAACAAAAAAAAAAACGGTAATCTTCCAGTTTAGGGAGGTAAATAAAAATACAAGGGAAATAACTTAACGTCTTACTAGTATTATCCGTACTACTCTGAAATGATTTTTTTTTTTTTAGCTGTTTATATATTAATCACACACGTGATTGAATATCATAGTACCGGCTGCACAACTTATGCTAATCTTCCAGTACAAGTAAATAACGGTCAAACTAAAGCGTTTGACCCGAGCTCAAAGGTAAAAAAAAATTAGTGTAATAGGTGTAAAACAACTTGCTGTGAACGAATATGAAGAAAAAATGCGCGCTCGCGAACGGGTGGGGAGGGGAGAGTACGGATAATACTAGTAAGACGTTAAGTTATTTCCCTTGTATTTTTATCTACTTTTTAACTTCCCTAAACTGGAAGATTACAAAAAAAAAAAAAACTATACATTATTTCAATGTTAAAAAAAATAACAAGACGAAGTACTATAACTATATATGGTTGTTCAATATCATGGAATTTCCAGAAAAATAAATCGAGAAAAGCGCTTAGAAGAATGGTTACATTAAAAGTAAGGTCAAGAAGTAACGAGTGAATTCGTTCGTAACAAAGATTTTACACAGCACAAGATCACAAATTTGTAAGAAGAAATGAACTACCCAAGTACATCAAATGATAATGGAAGAAAAGTTACAACGATGGGTAAATAGAAAGGAGATACGACTTGCCTTCGAAATTATGTTTCAGTATTAGGATGAAGAAGAGTCAAAAAGCGCCCCCAAAATATACATGAAATGATATTTAGTAACCAGATGAAGTTTGGAAAATAATGAAAATAAGAAAGTCATATTTACATATTTCGTTGATTGCCGATAACATAGTCAAAAATAGATTCGGGTCATTTAATCTGAAGATAAATCTCCAAATCCATTGGGTTTTTAAAGCATCAATAATTACATTTTTATCTTAATATCGTCTTACCGATGGGACTCTACCAAGGTTCTTTTTAATGGCTGGGGAGAGAACATAGATCGGTTGAGATAAAAACGAAACAATCTGGCAACCAGCGTGAATAAAAATCAGATAGACGATATTTGGGGAAGGATGCATAAGACTTTGCTTTAAGTAAATCTGTGAGTGAAACAAATAAATTGAATAATACAAGGGTTGGCGAGGGTCATCATATATATTACGATATAAATGATTAATGGCAAGAAAATGTATTAAAATATCAATACCTATTTGATTTACATCTTACCGTAGAAAAAAAAGCCATAACAGTGGTTGTAACGACGAAGAGAAAATGAAAAAGGTGATCATTGATTACATGTAATAATTGGGACAAAATGTACCCATAAATTACTACGTTCCGAGGATAATACTTGACATAAACTGCCATCTTATACAAGAGTAGTTTCGTATCTTAGCCACTTATTGTTACGAATTTTTTTTTTAAATGAGCACGAACTTTATATGAGTTTTTGCAGACACCGTTATATAATTACAGACGCGTGAACACGTACTTCAGCAATAAATACCAGTTTTCTCAAGAGGACATTTATAATCTTAATATAATAGAAAACTTACTACCACTTGCAACTGACAGCATTTAACCCTTCGAGGCCTCACATTTATTTCTCACTTTTAAGTTTTGCCCTAAAATATCTAGTGAATATCTTACGTGTATACTATAATCGTATAATATAAGGGCCAAGTATACCCCTTGAATTTCAAGGTATATGCTTGGCATTTGTACAACTTTACAATCTATGAACTAACTTTCTTTTGTGTAAACTTCAGTTTCAGAAGGGATATTTATGAGTTTAAATACAGAAGAGTTACTAACATTGCAAGGAACATTAAACATATCTCAAGGAGTGCAACTGTTTAAATAGAATCTTAACATCAATTTCACTGTAGCTTTGTACCAAAATTTGAAACATTTATCATTCTTGGAGTGGCAGCTTGGCAAGAATCATTTGAACATTGGGAAAAAGTGCTCAACAGCATTTCTTCCAGCTCTTTATGTTCTAAGTTCAAATACTGGCAATGTGACCTTTGCTTTTCATTCATTTGCAGTCGGTAAAATAAAGTACCAGTTAAGTACAAGGGTGGATGTAGCCATGTGCAAAAAGTAGCATTCTTCTTATTGTTGTTGTTGTTAAGATAGTGAGCTGATAGTGGTTCGCATATAAGGACTGCAGCACCCCCTATTTCCACTCGATATTATCAATTACATTCAATATAATGAGTCCTTTTTTCTTTAATTCTTTCTTTATACTTGTACATTATATAATCTTTAAGCTTAATGTCAGTAGCCATCCCCTAGTTTATGAAAAAAATACAAAAACCCTTGTTTAGAACTGTGCACTTCACAGTTACAGTGATGCGGTGTTTGGCTGTTGTGCGCATGCTCACATGTCTGAAGTAGGAAACTTCACACTATGGAGAGAGAGCACTGCATGAACGACAGTGCCAGGTGGAAAGTAGTGTTTCTTTTTGACTCCGCATGTGTTGTGCTTAAAAACATGTTTATATTCTTGAATGTGATAAAGTGTAGAATTAGATTATTATCCTGCTTCCAGTTTCAGTGTTGCTGCCAGGATTTGAAAAATAGGGTACATTTCCCCCTCTTCTTTTGTAATTTAAGGGGGATTTTTGAAAAACAAGGGGGAATTCGCGGTGAGGTACAGTGAACAAATTAAACACACTACCTAGCAGTGGCTAAAACACAAACCAATCAAATTTATGTATAAATTTTCTTTTTATATGTTTGTTTCCTTTTACACAATATTAAAACAACAGCTAAATATTTTTTGAAGCAGTACCTCCACTAATTTTATCTACGAGCTGCCACTGGAGCTGATAGTAACAATTCTGTGTCGGACAAAGTGCTTAGCAGCATTTCTTCCAGATTTCTCTTCCGAGGTCAAATTCTACCAACATTGATTCTGCCTTTCATCCTTTTCAAGTCACTAAAATAAAGTACCAGTCAAATACTGGTGTCAATTGCATCAACTTAACCTTCTCCTGCTAAAATTACTGACCTTGTGCCAAAAATTAGAAAGAATTATTATTGCTGTTGTTGTTAAGGTATTAAGCTGGCAGAATCATTAGCATGCCAGACAACATGCTTAGCAGCATTTCATCCAACTTTACATTCTGATTTCAAATTTCACAAGGTTGACTTTGCCTTTCATCCTTTCGGGATCCATAAAATGAAGTACTGGTTGAGCACTGGGGTTGATGTAATCAACTAACACCTTTCCCTATGAAATTTAAGGCCTTGTGCCTATTGTAGAAAGAACTATTATTGTTGTTGATTAAAGAAGAATACTCTTAGTGAAACTCTTTGAAATAAACAGTGATATAATAATATGTGTAGTGCTCAGGTGAACTACAACTCATGAAAGGTGCATGTACATCATCATCATCGTTTAACGTCCGCTTTCCATGCTAGCATGGTTTGGACGATTTGACTGAGGACTGGTGAAACCAGATGGCTACACCAGGCTCCATTCTGATTTGGCAATTTCTACAGCTGGATGCCCTTCCTAACGCCAACCACTCTGAGAGTGTAGTGGGTGCTTTTACGTGCCACCAGCACGAAGGCCAGTCAGACAGTACTGGCAACGGCCACGCTCAAAATGGTGTATTTTACGTGCCACCTGCACAGGAGCCAGTCCAGCGGCACTGGCAACGATCTCGCTCGAATGTCTTTGCACGTGCCACTGGCACAAGTGCCAGGAAGGCTGGGCACACAGTACATAGAATTATATACAAAACTCAGGAAAGTGAATAGTGTATGAGTCATGATATACATGTGTGCATGCGTACAGAGCGGGTAGATATCAGGTGTAGTGTTGGCTTATTTCAGGAAGCAAGGAGGTTTTAAATGTTGCAATACTTTGGCAGCTAACAACTGATGCAGGTAATATGTTCCATGCTTCGTGAAAAAATGTTATACAACATAAATGCTTCTTATTTTGTGCAATACAATATTTTACTGGTTAAATGCTTCATAATGGCTGTCTTAGTTTGTTTTGTTTTTTTCAATCTGGGAAGCAAAAATATATAGTAAACAAAATAATATTAACAAGAAGACTCTAATTTTACAAAACAGCAAAACACTCTAAGAAAATTACTAGAAAAGTTCGACAAAACCTGATGTGAAGTTATTTGGATTCATAAATAAATCATACTTAGTGTAGCTGACATACAAGGCTTAATTATCAAATATACTTGCTATAGCAAAACAGCATTCTAAACAGAATAGGTATATACTTTCCCACTTAGGAAAGGATATTACTTCCAAAAGTATACCAGCCTTATTATATAGGAATGAAGAGAATGCATCGACCAACCTATCTCTTAAATACTCTGATATATTTTACAAAAAGAAATCATACTTTTTTTTTAAGACTAAATTAAAGGTCCCCCCCCCCCCCGCTATTCTTTCTTCCTAAGTATACTGATATTATTATTTGGCATTGTGACGTTCTATACATTTCTTTTGTTCTTTCAGTGGGTTATATTACAGGGTCATCATGATTATTGTTTCAACATCAACTTTTCCAGGCATGGCTGTGTATTGAGAAGTTTGCTTCTCAACCACATGGTTCCAGGTTCAGTCTCACTGCTTGGCACACTAAGCAAGTGTCTTCCACTATAGCCCATGGTTGACCAAAGCTATGTGAATGGATTTGGTAGACAGAAACTGGAAGAAGCCCATTGTGTGTGTATATACACACACACACACACACACACACACATATATATATATATATACATACCATATTTTAATATGTATAAGGAACCCTTTTTTTTTCAAAAATTAGGTTTAAAAAAATGGGAGTTTCTTATACATGGATAGTATTATAATCCCTTACAAAACCTTTTTTCCAAATTTTAAGCCCCCAAGATTTGGGGGCTCCTTATACACAAGGGTTCCTTAAACACATTAAAATACAGTATGTATATATATCTGTGTGTCTTTGTGCATGTGTTTGTCCCCAACCACCACTTGAGACAACTGGTATTAGTTTGTTTATGTCCCTATAATGGAGCAGTTCAGCAAAAGAGACCAATAGAATAAGTGCCAGCTTGAAAAGTAAGCACTGGAGTCAACTAAACCTTTCAAAGCAGTGCTCCAGTATGGTCACAGTCCAATGACTGAAACAGATAAAAGATAATGGATTGTACCAATAATTCAAAAGGTATGTCCATGTTAAATGCATTGTCACCTGAGAATTTATTAAGGGTAAATGTGTTTATGAAGTGTCTGTATACTGAGACATAATTTAAAGAGCTTGGCTTAGTGGTAAGGGGTATGTGGCTCACGATTGGTCAGTGAGTTCGATTCCCAGCAGCACATTATGTCCTTGAGCGTGATACTTTATTTCACATTGCTCCAGTCTACTCAGCTAGCGAAAATGAGTTGTACCTGTAATTCATAGAACCAGCCTTGTCACATTTTCTGTTGCATTGAATCTCCTTGAGAACTATGTTAAGTGTATGTGTGTCTGTGGAGTGTGCTCCCACTTGCACATGAATTTCACAAGCAGGCTTTTCCAATGATCAGATCAACTGGAACACTCGTTGTTGTAATCAACAGAGAGCCAGTGTTAGTCAAGTTGATCAAACAACTGCATAGTCATCATTATAAGTGGTGGAAATCCATTACCATGTAATAGAATTAGGTAGTGTTTGTTGGATAAACATTTTATTTATTCTTTATTGTAATCAGATAGTATGCCAGAGCAAATGTTAAGCCAGAGATATGGTGTGTTTTTCCAAAGAATTAGGCTTTAAAAATAAACTAATAGAGGTTTAGGAATTGGTTAAGAGATAATCTGTAAATTTATCCAAGCTGTGACGTCATGAAAAGAACCCATGTTAAATAACTCCTAATAATCAATTATGAAATGAACTAAGATAAAAACAAATATTAAAAAATAAAAAGAATAAAAATTTATGATATAAAAATGAATATCTTCTTGATCTCTAATGTCAAGATATTAATCACTCAAGTAATTTCATGATTTAACACACTTCACTTAGATAATTGAGACCAGACTGAAAAGGAAGTTAATTTTTGGTGGTTCATGAAGATTGTAGTTGGCAAAGTTGTTAGAGTGGCAGCCAAGGAAAACTTTATGAAAAACCAATGGTTTACATGCCATAATGGATGTCATTGCACTTCATTCTCATATAAATACTTTAAAATTTCCATGGCTCAGCCCTTCAAACGATGAATGGCTGTCACAGTGTGGAACAGTTCACTATTGTCAGCTTTAAATGCATAACATAATAAATGTTTTATTACAAGAAAAACCCTTTTCTTTCTATAATTCTGTTGAAACACAGAGCCCTCGTTTCAGTTAATTTTGAATATATTTTATCTTTTTAGTTCTAACTTGTTTCACTCATTGATCTGCGGCCATGTTGAGCTCCACCTTGAAGGATTTAGTCAAACAAATCAACCCCAGTACTTATTTTAAAGTCTGATGATGAGTCATGTCTTGTGGCCCACTACTCAAAAAAGGTTTCCCATGTGTGGTTTATGCCATAAGAAAAGAGTAATTTCTCTTCTACCACAGAGTATAAAACATGTTCTATTTTTGTTTGAATACTTTTTTTTTTTGGCTTTTACCAATGGAGAACATCACTAACTTTCTTGGATCCTACTGTTGTACTGTTACAAGATTGGGATATTTTCCAAGACATGATGTGTAAGGCAGAGTAAAAGAAAAGGTTGAAGACCTTGTGTAAATGTGAAACAAAAACCAAGACATCAAAGGTGAAAATCTCTTACACAACAACTATAAAGAGAAGTAGAGAATTACACATGGATGATGAAAAAAAAGATTAAAAATGAATACAAAAATACAGTGCTATATGAAGAATGTAAGGCACAGAAATGGCTATATATTTAACCCTTTAGCATTCAGATTATTTTGTCAAATGTAATGCTTCATATTTTATAATATTAATCCTGTATTATCTCATAGCTTTGAGATTTCAATGTTGAAATTGTTTATTTTTAGAATGACATTGCACAGTAGGTGTGAAAGGTTGGATCATGCCAATTTAAACATAAAACAGGTAGAATATCTGGGCTGGATATGGCTGGTTTATATGCTAATGGGTTAAGAAGTTTGCTTCCCAACCATGTAGTTTCGGGTTCAGTCCCACAGTGTGGCACTCTGAGCAAGTGTCTTCTACTATAGCAATGTCCTTTGTTTCCAATCTTCATTGAAAACACCCAACTATTGGGAAATATTACCTTGCTTTGAAACAGGGGAAGGCTTGTGACAGGAAAAGCATCCAGCCATAGAAAATCTGCCTCAACAAATTTCATCTTTGCTATACAAGCATGGAAAAGTGTATGTTAAAACAATGAAGATAATTGAATTGAATAAAGGTTAGTTTAAAGAAGACAGATCCAAGATCACAAAAATGGAAGCTTGGAAAGCTGTCATACCTCTTAATGTAGTTGTAGCATAATGTACATTAAGTGCTTCAAGCTGTACAGGGTTAGTTTTAACTAACTCAATTACTCTAGAGATATATTTCATAATGACTAGTCGGTCAGTTATTATTAATAATGAATGAAGACACAAAAGATACACAGAAGAGGTGTGACTAAACGAAGGTAATGCTATCATTTCAGCTAATACAGACTGAAAGGGATCTGAAGGCACTTAATATGCAGATCAATATGATATAAGTGCAGGCATGGTTGTGTGGTTAAGAAGTTTGCTTCTGAACTCCATGTTTCCAGGTTTAGTCTCATTATATGGCAATGGACATGAACTCACATCTTCTATGAGCTAGCATTAAACCAAATCAAGTCTCCAAATTTTCTCCATCAGTTAAAGAAGTTTTGTTCTTATCAGTGAGAAGTGTATGTCGTGTACATTATAAGAATTTTGATGTGAAGGTTCATGTCTTAAAAGTTAGGGGTATTTGGCTCATGATTGTAAGGTCATGAGTTTGATTCCCAGTGATGTATTGTGTCCTTGGGCAAGACAATTTATGTCACATTGCTCCAGTTCACTCAGCTAGCAAAAATGAGTTGTACCTATAATTGAAAGGGTTAGCCTTGTCATACTTGTCACATTTTGTCCCATGCTGAAGAATCCCCTGGAGAACTATGTTAAGGGTACGCATGTCTGTAGAGTACTCAGCTGCTTGCATGTTAATTTCATGATCAGACTGTTCTGTTGATCAGATCGACTGGAACACTTGTCGCCATAAGCAACAGAGTGCCAAAAAACAAAAACAAGAAAAAAAAAGAATTTTTAATATTTTTTAAGAAACTTCAAGAGATATGAAATGAATTGTGCTGTGATGGAACTTGAAACAGATAAAGCTATAAATAATATTTCAAATTTTGGTGCAAGGCCAGCAAGTTCAGGGCATGGGGTAAGTCAATTACATTGAACCAAGTGTTCAACTGGTACTTATTCTATCGACCCTGAAAGGATGAAAGGCAAAGCTGACAAACAAAATACTGCTACGTGTTTTGCCTGGTGTGCTAATGATTCTACTGGCTCACTGCCTTTAAAGCTATAAATAATAGCATATATAGAATATTGGGTTAAAACACTCTGGGGTAGAAAACAGTTGAAAGCTGCCTGTGGGACACAAGGCCATATATCTTCTGTGATCATGACAAATGTGCTACTGTTATACTAAAACATCAAGTATACAAAGGAAACAGAAAACAAACCAACAAAAACAAATCAGATTTTAGCACTTTTTAAATGTCACTCTCAAGAAATAAAAAATTACAATAGCAACAAAAGATATTACAGCATTAGTTCAAGGTGCTATTTCCTCTGTCAAAATTACTGAAATTCATTAAAGTCTTCCTAACATACTAGGCTGCATTGTAAAATGAACAAATAAACATTTAATTTACTATAATTAAATGCATTTTTAACTCATGGAATGACAGACACACACATACAGAGTCAAAGCAAGCATTAGCTGAATGGAGAAAACACATTAATCTAATTTGAAAAACAGGAAAATGTATTAGCAATGAAGTTTGTCAATGTATATATAGCATGTACACATTATTGTGTGTATAGTAGCTTGATGACTGCTAATTACTCAAAAGTGTCAACATTTGTTTCTTCAATATAACCTTTTACTAAGTTACAGTTGATTAGGATAAAATAAAACAATTGTTCGACTGTAGTCCTTACACATATATGTATGGTAGCATGGAACCGTATAAATTTGAATGAGGGTATGTTTGTGTGTATGCATGCAAGGTGTGTATTATATATCTGTTTAAATTGTTCCTTTCACAGCGTGAATATATGTCGATATTTGCATGTGTGTGTGTGTATATTATGTAAGTTTGTTGTGTATTATGACCAGTAATTAATACTGAAGTTTGCAAGAGCTCTGTGTTGATACCACATAAAAAGCACTGATGCCGGTGTCATGTAAGAGCACTTGTACCAATGTCCCATAAAAAAGCACCCACCACACACTGTAAAGTGGTTGGCATTAGGAAGAGCATCTAGCCATAAAAACCAAGCCAAAGCTGACTGGAACCTGGTGCAGCTCTCCAGCTTTCCAGCTCCAGTCAAACTGTCCAACCCATGCCAGTATGGAAAACAGACGTTAAATGATGATGATGATGATGATGAAACCACTGTATTACTATTTGCATGCATGTGTGTGTGTTTGTGCTTATATTATGTCAACTAATAAATACTGAAGTTAAGCTACTGTCTCAAGGGGAAGATTCTTTCTTTTCCTTTTTCTTTTAATAATCTAGTTAAAAGCAACCATAAAGACGATAAATTAAAAACATTAAAAAAAAACCATGGCGCTTCAAATAATATCAAGCAGAGATGTTGAAAATAAATTTCACCCCCACCCTCGTAATCAGCCTAGCAATTTTATATAATAAATTCTTGCTATTAAGTCTGCTCATCACCATGGGGACCATCAGAAAAGAAGTGGGAGGACTTTGAATTAAACCAATAGGTGTAGGAGGTTTCACTACTGATTCTTATGCATGTCAGATGCCCTGAAGCAATGGTGTGAGAGTAGACAAAGTGTGAGAGAACTTATTTCAGTTTTGAAAGAGTTAAGGTTAGATAAGCATCTCTCACACTTCATTATCATCATTTAATATTCATATAAGTGCAGGCATGGCTGTGTGGCTGAGAAGCTTGCTTCCCAACCATACGCTTTTGAGTTCAGTCCCACTGTATGATACCTTGGGCAAGTGCCTTATACTGTAGCTCCAGGTCAACCAAAGCCTTATGAATGAATTTGGTAGACAGAAACTGAAAGAAGCCTGTTATATTTAGTAGACAGAGACTGAAAGAAACCTGTTATATATATATATATATATATATAATAATAATAATAATATTAGGGACAAAATCCAAAATTACAGGTAAAACTCAATTAAAATCAATTTATAAAAAATTAAAAATTGAGCTTTATAGATTTTATATATATACTTTATATCTATATCTATATCTATATATATA
>NC_068989.1:69631937-69644865 GCF_001194135.2 Octopus bimaculoides | reverse complement strand
ATATATATATATATATATATAAAATAAACACAAATGGCTTTTAAAAGTTATGACAGCAGTTTTGGTAGAATTTTATTTACTTAATGAGGTCATAAAAGATTACATCATAATATGTAATTCACCATCGTCTGAAGAGGCAAGAAAGAGCTTAATTTAAACATAAAATTTTGAAATTGCAGTACTTTTGTGTCATAGAATCAGAGATTATGTGAGGCTGACTAGCATTCAAATGATTAGCTAGATATAATTCTCACAAATTAGATAGAACTAGGACACTTGTCCCTAATGTCAAGTGCACAAGAACTTCAAAAGAGGGACATCATCATTATTATTTTAATGACAAATTTTGCTTGCTTGCATGGGTAAGACTGAGTTTCTTGAGGCAGATTTTCCTACAGCAAAATGCCTTTCCTTGTCACTAACTTGTGATGGCTCCAAGTGAAGTAATATTTTGCCTTTGTTTCATGGAAAATTGGAAATGAACAACACTGCTTCTATGATGGTGACATTTCTTTACAAATATCACATGATGTCAAAATGAGAACACACACACACACTCATATGTATGTATGTATATATGTATGTGTGAGTGTGTATGTATGTATGTAATTGTGATCATATATGAACAAATCACCATCACACACACATATACACATCTATTTATCTATCTACCTACTGTGTGTGTGTGAAATCCAACTTTTACAAGAAAAAGGTTGACAATGACTTCAAGTTTTGCCAAACTGTACTAAAAATTATTGAGTTATCCTTTCAATGTGTGTGCATGTGTGTGTACACATATTTATGTATGTATATATATATATTTATATGAAATATATATATATATATATGCATGCACATACACACACACATACCAATCCTCTTTAGTTTCTGTCTACCAGGTTTATACAGAGGGCTTTGTTTGTTTCAGGGCTATAGAAGAAGACATTTGCCCAAAGTGTCACACTGTGGGACTGAACTCAAAACCACATGACTGGGAAGCAAGCTTCTTAACCAAACAGCCATATCTGTCTTGAAAACAAAATAAATAAATAATGGAAAATTAAAATATAAATAAACAATAGAATCTGTTATGTCTATTACAAACCAAGGAAACCCATGTTATAAATATATATTTCACAAATAGTTATGTATTAAAAGACAACAGTGCAGTAAATGTAATTCTCTATAACTGGACAATAAGATAAAACCACAGATTGAATAAAGAAACCATAGGAGACAAAACACAAATACTTGGTCATGAATAGAGATCGATAAGTTTGCAAAGCTTAACAATTCTAATGTAGATGAAGACATGTGACGCTCCCAACCATTTGCGATCTGACAAAATATAATGAAATTTACCAACGTGACCCCCCCAACTGAGTAACAACTGATGGAATAAGGTTATACAATGTCAATCTAACAGATCTGAACTCGGATAATACTATACTATATCTTTCCCCCTCACCAACCAGAGATAAACCAAGGAGAATAAGCGATGTCATTTACATACAATAAAAATTCCTGCATACATTTGTCAATACTTTACATTTCTAACTATTTTCTGAATTCCTGCTGCTCAGCTTGATTCATAAATTAACTTGGTACTTCAGCAAACAACCTTACTTAATTTATGTATAGCTAATTAGTATAACGCTTTTCTCGGCTTTCGACACAGACATGGCTGCACAGTTAAGAATCTTGCTCTGCAACCACATGGTTTCAGGTTCAGTTCTGTTGCACAGCACCTTGGGCAAGTGTCTTTTATTATATCTGCACCACCACCACCAGACTAACCAAAGCATTCTGAGTGAGTTTGGTAGACAGAAACTGTTTGGAAGTCTACAATATATATACAGCCTTGGCCAAAAGTATTAGGCCACCCCCAATGTTTTGGGGTTCTGCTATCTCAATGTTAATGAAACTCGTGCATATGGTAGATTATGGTGTATTTCACAATATGCATTAGTTTTAATATCTGGTTGACCCTCCTTTAGCATCAATTACTGCTTTTATACTCTACTGTAAGACCAACGTCCAAAATTAACTTATGTTCCCTTGATTATTTCAGAGTTTTATGCTAAAATCCATTGTAGATACAGTTAATAAACAGTAAAATGTCTAAAACAAGGGAGTTGAGTGAGTGTGAGCAAGGTCAAATTGTAGCTCATCACGAAGATGGAATGTCTCAAAGACAAATTGCTCAGATGAAATGTTCTTGATGTGCGATGCAAATGACTCAAAAACTTCTGAGAGACAAAACATGTGAAGACAATACAAAAAGCAGGTAGAAAAAAGGTTAAATCACTTTGCGAACTCTTGGTGAAGCTATCAGGAACACAACAATTTAAAATAAAGAGCATTTGTACCAAAAGTTGAGAGAAGAATGGAGTAAAATGGCACCTAGCACCTGCAAGAAACTAGTTGATTCAACACCTAACCATATAAAAGTGGTAACTGATACTAAAGGAGGATCAGCCAGATATTAAAACTAATGTATATTGTGAAATATACTATAATCTATTGTGTGCATGAGTTTCATTAACATAGAGATAGCAGAACCCCAAAACATTAGGGTAGCCTAATACTTTTGGCCAAGGCTGTGTCTATATATATATATATATATATATATATATATAAATGGGTATGTGTATTTTTCCCTTGTATACAATTAACACAGAAAAAATAGATAAACAGTTACCAGGGCAGCAAAAAATCACACAAGTAATAAGGACATAAAACCCTGATTTTAAAGGTAGAAACTCCGGTTTGATGTGAAATATTTTGCATAATATATATAAATAAATAAAGTTAAACGCAGGTGTTATTCAATTTCTTTTACTTCCGTCATATGTTTCAAAGACAACATTGGTATTATTCCAAAGGAATGAAAATGATGTAAAACAATGTAATCTTCTATTCAGGGAAAGAAAGAAATAAACCAAACTCATCAATAAGACATTTTAACAGAATGTGATAGATGTGTATAATGATGAACGGAACAATATTAAGTTTTTTTTTTAAAACCTTTAGAAGTAGCCTATAGAAAGAGGAGGGGGTAAAGGAAAGAAATAAGCAGAAAACTAATAGATGAGAAATATAGAACGATATGTGAATTAAATAAAAGCTTAAAGGCTTGGAAAAAGATATATCTAATGGAAGTGAAATGTAAGAAGAAAATCAATGTTCAAATTATATATAATGGTAGATATCACTTATAGAACTAAAAGTTATGTTTCTGCCAATGTTTACATTGATAAGCATGCTCTATACCATGTTTACAATGGGATTCTTAGAAAAAAGAATAAAAAATAACTCAGTATTACAGAGTTGGCACAATTCTTTGCCTTTATCATATTCCTCTCAGTTATCTAAAAGAATTTCTAATCATTACTCTACATTTAGGGATAGTAATAAACGCAACAGTACGGGACTTAGTAAATTAATTTGGTATCTAAAAGATCATAATAAACAATTTAATTTAGATTGGTTGATTCTTTCCATTTCATTCCAATGAATCAATCATGTTCACTACTCAAATCCACCTTTCAGCAAATTTTCTGGGAAGTAGCATTTCTCTCTCTACTCTCATTTTCCTTTCCAAGAGGAACTTGAAAAAGTTGAGAAGAGCTTGGACCAATGAAGACGGTTTCATCATTATCAGCATTGTCAATATTAATTATTATAACCATCAACACCACACACACAACAGGCTTCTTTCAGCTTCTACCTACCAAATCTGTTGACTAGGTTTTGGTTGGCCGAGGGTTATAGCAATAGACATTTTCCTATACTGTGGGACTGAACCAGAAACCAAATGGTTGGAAAGCAAACTTTTTTGAAAACACAGCTATGCCTGCATTGCATTACAAACAAACAGAAACATAAATGATAGGTACTATGAGAAAGATGTGAGAGTAAAAAATTCTAAAGGTGGACCACGAACATGATAATCTCAAAATGGAAATAATGAAAGAATCAAAAACAATAGATGAACTTATGGATCAATGAAAGTGGTGCTCAAGGATAAAATTTAATGATAGAAATGCATTAACTGTAAATAATGCAAGCCTGGCCATCAGAGACTTAATAATAACAGACACAAACATCAATATCACCAAGTTAAACAAATTAATATCTGCAACAACCACTGAGGTTGCTCAGGAAAGGAAAGTGGGGCTTATTCAGTTTACTCTTATCAGGATATTGAAACCAAACAAACAAAATGGGAAGCACAAAGAAAGAGACAGAAGATAGAGAAAGTCTCTAACAATTTATAATGACTTCAAATACTAAAACAAAAGAAGTGAGAGACAATACTACAAAAATATAACAAAAAATTTTTAAAAAAAGAACAAGAAGTATCTGAAACCAAAGAATACTTAAAACAAGAGATCCTGACAAAATCTCAAAGAAGTCATCAATATGAAACGTGATTCTCACTAAGTCTCAAAATAAAAATATCTGCTGGTAAAGCTTTTGAACAAAATATTTTGGCTTCAACTCAAAATTGTTTAATCAAGAACAAGGAAAAGAATGCAATAAAAGTAGCAACAAAAACTAAATGAATTTTGAGAAGTCATCAGCAACATCATTTAATGATCATGTTCTGTGCTGGCATAGGTCAAACCGTTTGACATGATCTGACGACTCAGAGGTGTGCATCATGCTGCAACGTCTGCTTTGACATGGTTTGTACAGCTAGATGCCTTTCATAACAGCAATTACTTTACAAAGTGTATGAGGTGCTTTTCTTATGGCACCAGCACTAGGGGGCTCTGAATAGAGGTAGTAATTTTAGTGCCTGCCAGGTGTGGTCAGGTGCTCAGGTATCATTGGGCCTCATTCAACTCCTAATCTCTTCTTTTTCTTGTTCACCTTCATAATGATATCCAGCACATTAGCTTTCATATCCTTCTCTACATCAATTTACATATCCAAGAGTGTGGTTGTTTTGACATTGTTTGAGATCTTTTCTGGTGTATGTCTATGCCAACATTTTTCTGTTGGTATTTCATAATGTAGGCATTGTTTCCTGTGTCTGATGGCTTTTAGCACCACATCCCAGCACCTGCCTCCTCAGCTGGTGGCTAAACTAAGTGAGGGATGGTGTTAACATTGCAGCAGGAGGCAAAAAACTCTGGGTAAGGCTTCCCAAAGAGTTACTGGCTAGGGCAAATGAACTGGATCAGATCAGTGCCAAGTCATGTATCAAGTAGAGGCATGCAGTTGGGCTAACAGCTTGGAGAGGAATGGGTACTGCCAAGCTAACTTGCCCATTCATGATGATAACAACCAGACCAGAACTGATACCAGAGTGGTTGTTACCAAGATTACCATCAAAGAGTGAATAGGTCTCAACTTTGCCAACTCACAGAAGGCAGTAGAAGACCAAGGGAAGTGGTAAAATCTGATTATGATGTCATCAATGACCACACAGTCAGAAAGAAGGACTGGCACTAGTGAATATCAGCTTGTAGCTGGTGAGGCAAAGGGCATAAAGTGGTTCCTATAACTAAAGGAGAACAGAAGTGAATGTGGGCAATGATCCTAGGTGGAGGGATGAAAAATGGTAAGATGAGAGGAACAGATTTATTGTTGTGATAGGGCATCACAAGAATGACTATAGGTGAAATTGTTCAAAACAGTCAATGCCGCACAGGAACAACAGTGGATAGCCATGACACAGAAACTGTGACATGAGAAGATCTCAAACTTCTGTTTAAAATACTTAACATATAAAGTACTAACAGATATGTCTAAGAAAGTATTGATAGAGCAGGAGATAACATTTCTCAGGTTCACTGAGGGGAAAACATCTTAATTGTGTCTTTGGTTTTTCAGTTTTAGCCAAGAAATAAACTTGTACAGGCATAGTAGAGTTAGAGTTTTCAGACACTGGAAACAATGCCTACATTATGAACCACACTCTGGGATATATAAATCCATATAAAGAGGGAAATGAAAGCTAATTTACTGGACACCATTGTCAAAGCTAACAAGAAAAAGAAGTGCTGACAAGCTGAAGTGTTTGTCCCAAAAGATAATATTGCATCTCTTGAAAAGAAAGGAGAAATTACTGAAAAAGATCTGAAAATAGAGATAACAAGGGATTGGAAACTTTAAAACAGAAAAAATTCCTTAAGATTAAATGGAAAAAAATATGCAGACGAATACATAAACCAAACTTAAGAATATCTGCTACACAGTAAATATATTACTACTGAGCACTGCACACACATAATGTAGAGTACAGTACTGCTATTACAACAGAAAATACAAAACAGAAACAAAATACTGCTCATACCAAAGGCACATAACGCTGTCAAAGAACACAATAAATGCAAGACTACTAGTGAAAAAAACAACATAAGAATAATGGTGATAGAAGTGATGATTGAAGTGGTCTCGATGGCAATGATTATGCTTTTTATTATTCATTTCATCATATTAATACAAAAATATTATAGTTATATGATGTTGAATAATAACAGCAATGTTGATGAAAAGATAGCTAAATTGATAATAAAATGACTGTTATCTCTTTTTTTATTCTTTGTTGGTTTTTGGCTTTTTGCTTTTTAGTTTTCTGCAAGCACATTACTTTCATCATGTGTTTTCACCATTTTCCGTTTGTCACCACATTGATGTAAAGATGATGCATGACTGACAAAGTTGAGCAATGGAATATCAGCGTGAACTAATAAAACTATGTCTGGCCTTTTACTGTTGAACACTCAACTATGACCTGAGTCAGGATACAAGTGCAAAGAAAAAAATAGATCAATAAAAACAAAATCTACGAAAAATCAATATTTCTGGTCCAGCAAGGTTATGGATGCTGTCATGCAGTTGTTGATGACAAATTTAGAGATGACAGCATTTGGCTACAATTAGTATTGCAGCTATGACATGGCTACTACTAAATACTAATGATGACAGATGCCAACGAGAGGACTTCTATGTAATTACTTGACCCTATGAAAAGAGTAACCAAATTCTTTCAAACCACAATCTACAGTCTTAAAAAATTGAAGGACACAGTGGATAATGTCATCCTAGATGTAATAAACCATGGAATCATCATGACTGCGATGCCTTTCTTTTATCGTTATACTCAGTCAGAGCTGTCTTAGGATTAATCAACAGCAGCAAGAACAACAACAACTAAGAGTCCCAGAATGCTCCGCAAAGTAGGTGCAGACTTGGCTGAGTGGTAAGAAGTTTGCTCCCCAACCATAAGGATCTGGGTTCGGTCCCACTGTATGGTTCCTTGGGCAAGTGCCTTCTACTATAGCCTTGGGCCAACCAAAGTCTTGTGATTGGATCTGGTAGATGGAAACTGAAAGAAGCCCATCACACATGGGAGTGGAAGTGGTTGTGTATCTTTGTGTCTGTGTTTGTGCCCCACTACTACTTGTTGGTCTATTTACATCCTCGTAACTTAGGAGTTCAGCAAAAGGGGTTGATAGAATAAATATCAGGTTTAAAAAATAAGTTTTGGGGTTGATTTGTTCCACTAATCCCTTCAAAGTGGTGCCCCAGCTTGGCCTCAGTCCAATGACTGAAACAAGTAAAAAAAAGACAGAAAAAGATAAAGTTAGCTATCAACAATAAAACTGTTATATAATATAACAGTTTACTGTTTAACTTGTTCTGGCCTATCAGTTGTGGCCATGCTGGGGCACTGCTGTTAACGTTGCTTTCATTTCATTTTGATACATCGACGTATTTCTCCTCTTCTCTCTATAGTTAGTCTTTAATGAACAATTTATGTGTTTATTTTTATTTTATATAACAATTTACAAACAATGGCATCATTGGTAGCAAGTTCCCAACAATCTACAGTTTGTGCTGCATCTCTTATGATGAGGGTGTAAAGCAAATATCAAACTTGAAGCAGAACAAATATCTAAAGGGACTTGATTCATAAAGCACCAGCTTTTCATTTTACAAACTGATCTTAACGATCTCCATAGATATGCACATGCATGTATATAGATATGTACATGCATGTATGCTCTTTTACTCATTTACTTGTTTCAGTCATTTGACTGCGGCCATGCTGGAGCACCGACTTTAGTTGAGCAAGTCGACCCCAGGACTTATTCTTTGTAAGCCTAGTACTTATTCTATTGGTCTCTTTTGCCGAACCGCTAAGTTACGGGGATGCAAACACACCACCATCAGTTGTCAAGCGATGTTGGGGGGACAAACACAGACACATAAACATATACACACACACAGACACATAAACATACACACACACACACACACACACATATATATGATAGGCTTCTTTCAGTTTCCGTCTACCAAATTCACTCACAAGGCTTTGGTTGGCCCGAGGCTATAGTAGAAGACATTTGCCCAAGGTGCCACGCAGTGGGACTGAACCTGAAACCATGTGGTTGGTAAGCAAGGTACTTACCACACAGCCACTCCTGCTCCTCAGTATGTATATATATTAATATCTTTATATGTATGTATGTATGTATGTGCACATGTATGTATGTATGTGCACATGCATGTATTAATGTATATATCCGTATAAACATTCACACACATATGTACATATACACACACATGTATATGTAGATAGATAGATAGATAGATAGATAGATAGATAAATGATACAACAAGCATACAAACATATTTTTTAATTTACCAAATTCTAATCACAAATATTAGTCAACCAGTGGCTGGGTTAGAAAAGTAAAAAAACAACTTTCCAAAGCTTCCATGCACTGGGATAGAACCTGGAATCATATGGATGCTGTGAAATAAACAACTAAACCTCACAGCCATTTTGATATTATGACCTGACTTGCAGATCCACAAACTAAATCATTAACTGCAGTAAACTTGGTTGCATTGCTAATCTGCAGCTGCTGCTGCTGCTGCAGCTACTGTGCATCAAACAGAAAAATGCACAGTCGAAAGCTAAAATCCTCCCACGCCTCCCTCCCCCACTTCATTATCAATATCACCACCACCACCACCACCATTGCTGTTGCTGCCAACACCACCATTGCCACCACTGTAACATTGAAATAAGAACATGTAACTGTTCTTTATAATAATTTTATACGTAATAATATTACATATATCACATATAATTTTATACATAATAGAAGAATACATTATTCAAATCCTTTATGGTAAATTCGCTAGCGTGATGCCATTGTAACTAAATCAGAAACTAGCGATTGGAATAGGTAAAAAACCATCACATAAATTGATGGCTTAAATGCTAAATATCAAATTTCTGTTATAATTTTTTTTACTACATATATATATTTTGGTTACATTTTGTTTTATTTTTTATTTATATACATACAAAAAGAGAGCATTAGGCACTAGGATGTTGGGAAAGGTGAGGAAGAATCATCAATATTCTGTTGGCATACTAACATATAAAGTGTTATTATGAATGAGTGTCAGACCAGTTTCACAGCCAATAGACATGAAATAGAGACCCCCTACTGTGGCTTCAACTATCTTTGCACTGGTGGTATAGATGAAAACTCTTGTTGATTTATCAGTGATACTAGTCGTTTCCATGGTAGTGAATGTTAATGCATTTGAGCATTGGATAGAATTCTTTATAATATTGGTTCTGATTCTCTATATTCTGCGTTTAAAGCCAAAGTCAAGTTCCCCTTTCATCTTTTAGGTCAGTAAAAAAATGCTTACCCAGGGCAGTGGATAAACAGATCTGTTTGAATATCGAACAGAGATGAGGATATCAGCTCTGGCTCTTTGCATGCTGACAGAAATACCTGCAGTGATACTGTTATCAAGCTTTATCGGGCTTAAGAAAGGGAGTAATGTTCCCTTGAAAAACATAGGTGTGTAGAGAGGAAATTAGCATGTGAGAGCAACTATGTATCTTCCCTTGACCAGGCCTGCACGCGCAGGTACAAATATATGGTTGGCTTCAACTAACAGACACAAGAGATATTATGTGCCTACTCATAATTGTGCCACTTGATATCCTCAATCCCTATCAGAGCAATAAATGGACTTAAGATGGATCAGCTTGTAAGACAATGCAGTCATCAAAAGTGTGTGACAGTGACTCCAAAATTAAAGAATGACTACTTGAGGCATACAGAAAACTGGTCCATCTATCTGGGTATTTACTATTATTGTGGTCCCATCTGATGGGCCCTGAAATGACTGATATGCCTGCAGATGCTAGTATCATTAGATTGTATTGATTATTTCAACACTTCAGGAGCTGAGCTTCATCTTGCATCCCCCAACATGGCAATTGCATGATAAACTTTCAAATCAATCCAGATTACACCTGTACCTTATCATTCAACACAACACATGTCTGAGGCCATGCATGTAAAGAGCCACACACAAGATACTCAGAAAATACTGCTATCCAGTTTGGTACCAATATAGGGAAAAAGGAGACAACTGAACCACGAATTATTCCTTGGCTTACATGCAATTGCTAACCATATAAAATCTTGTCAAGTTTGTACAGCTCAACAAGTCTCCTATTATAATTCTGATCTATGCCAAAAATGTCAAATGTACAAGATAGATATAGCCTATGACCCACTTAAGAAAACAGTAGATCTACAGAAGAACTAAAATGGATGGCAACAACTCATCTAACTCATGCCAGCTTGAAAAAACAAATATAAAATTATGATGGTGGTGGTGGTGGTGTTGACAGTAGCAGTGCTGATGACGCTTATAGTTTGTTTATGGCAGGCATCCACTTCTCAATTTTTATTTTCTTTGTTCTCTCTCTCTCCCCCACCCACTCCCACACTTTCATACAACCTCCACTATTGTTTACAGCAAGCACAGACAACAAGACACTGGAGATGAGTTGAAGATGTTATATGTATGCTTGATATGATTTGAAAGATGGCAGACTGAGATCAGTGGGAAGATAGTGAAGCTGTATAATTTTATGATATTGAATATAAGACATTATCACAATTATAATTCTTCTTTGTATTAAAGTGCACACACACACACAAAAACACACACACACACACACACACAACAAGTGTCACTCTGAAGTAAGTATATAAGACAATATCTCAATGAGTTTCTCTCTCACTGTGTACACACAATCTCTCTCTCTCTCTCTCTCTCTCTCTCTCACATACACACATACACACACATGCATACACACATACACACACATATATTAAACAAATGTTTAGAAGTGAATATATATTTTGATATACATGTATATATACAAACACATGAAAGTATGTGAGTGTGTGTGTGTGTGTGTGTGTATGCATGTATATACTTACATGCACACATATACACTCACACCATATAGTACTTTCTACGTAACTACAGTCATTGCTGTTGCTCAGCAACATGTCAGTCTTGGTTCAACAAGCCTATGATCAAAGGGATTCCAGTTATGATCATAGTATTTTAATATTTATTTAGGCTTAGTGTATTTAGGACTACATTATCTAATGTCTTCTTCCTTTTAGAGTATAGTAAAATGTAATCTGTGGAAAATTTAGCAGCTTTTCTAGCAGGCCTAGAGATCATGTCTAGGTTCCCTTAAAACTGCTAGCTGTTACTGCTGTTTAGCCCTGGGTCATCTCTGAATGAGTAGGCCTATGATTGCATGCATTCCAGCCCTGATCCAGACATTAACATTATTATTATTATTATTATTATTAGTATTATTGAGTGAGAGAGCAGTGCATGCCATCAAAGTGACACTGGGTTAAAATATACGAAGCCCATTATACCCATCATGACTCCCCTTCTGATAAGGGTACACCAGGCACATGCATCACAACCATATGTGCGCGACATGGAGATCTCATATCAAGATAAACAGTGCATGACCTTGCAAGTGGGGCCCAGTTAGAATTTTCTTCAGGTCGGGTAGCCCATCCCGCTCAAAAGGTCCCTGAATAAGGTTTGTTTAAGGATATTGAGCAAAACACCCATGTTTGCAAAGGTGAATTATTTAAACCCCAAAGAATTTTTCTCAACACATGGCTATGATGCTCCCCCACTACTTCTGCTCATGATCAGAGATGCACATATCGTCAGCCACCAAGGGACATGCTCAACTGGTTAAGGTCAAACAACTGACAAGCAAATCTGTGGTATTAAGCAGAATATTTGCTGTAGTCCATCTTTTATACCAAGACAAAACATTGTACATGATAACACTTCCAATCAATTAAGATCAGAAGCCAAGAGAGCCACTGCCAGGTACTGCATCCGGGCATTTATTATTATTATTATTATTATTATTATTATTATTATTATTAAGGCGGTGAGCTGGCAGAATCATTAGTAAGCTGGTCTTGTGTCAAAATTTGAAATCATCATCATCATCATTATTATTAAGGGTGGCGAGTTGGCAAAACAGTTAGCACACCAGGCGAAATGCTTAGTGGTATTTCGTGTGCCACTGTGTTCTGAGTCCAAATTCTGCCAATGTCGACTTTGTCTCTCATCCTTTTGGGGTCAATAAATAAAGTACCAGTGAAACACTATGGTCAGTGTAATTGACTAATCCCCTCTGCACAAATTTCAGGCCTTGTGCCTTTAGTAGACAGGATTATTATTATTATTATTATTGTTATCATTATTATTATTATTAAAGTGGTGAGCTGGCAGAATCATTTGCACACTAAACGAAATGCTTAGCAGGATTTCGCCCATCGCTAGGTACTGAGTTCAAATTCCACCAAGGCCAACTTTGCCTTTCATCCTTTTGGGGTTGATAAATTAACTACCAGTGAAACACTGGGGTCGATGTGATCAACTGTCCCTCTCCTCACAAAATCGAGGCCTTGTGCCTATAGTAGAAAGGATTATTTTTATTATTATTATTATTATTATTATTATTATTATTATTATTATTATTATTATTCAGGTGGCAAGCTGGCAGAATCAGTCGACTTTG
>NC_068989.1:69629168-69631927 GCF_001194135.2 Octopus bimaculoides | reverse complement strand
TTTCATCTGTCTTTGTGTTCTGAGTTCAAATTCTGCTGAGGCCGACTTTGTCTTTCATCCTTTTGAGGTCGACTTTGCCTTTCATCTTTTTGAGGTTGATAAAATAAGTACCAGTTGAGTAATGGGGTCAATGTTATTGACTTACCTCCTCTCCCAAATCTCAGGCCTTGTGCCTATAGTAGAAAGAGTTATTATTATTATTATTATTATTATTATTTTATGTTTGACTTTTGTTTTGCATTTGTACAAGTTGGATCCAAGTCTCACCCAGAGACCTCAAGAGACAAGTTAGAAGTTCATGTAGGTGTTATGCCTAGGGTACCATATATTTGGATTTGTACAGTTTTGTTCTAGTGAATGTTTAAGAAACCATAAGAAAATTATGTGTTTGTTTTAAAATTTGAGATCACATAGACAGTATTTTACGTAGGATATGGGCAGTTCCCATGAGCACTATCTTTTGAACTTCAGCCATTTTGGGGTTTCCTGGTATCTGAGCTAGGTAGTAATCAACCCGTTTCGCTGTCATTCCTAGGGCACCTATGACAATAGGTATTGTTTTCGTCTTCAGATTCCACATTTTGCTAATTTCTATTTCAAGATCTTTATATTTGCTCAGTTTTTGGTAGGTCTTGACAGATACGTTTATATCGATTGGGACAGTCATATCAATGAGGAGGCATGATTTTTGTCTGAAGTCTTTCAGTATGATGTCTGGCCTATTTGCGTCTATCTTTCTGTCAGTTTGAATGGTGAAGTTCCAGAGGAGTGCAATGTGATTATTGTTATTATTATTGTTATTATTATTGTTATTCTTCTTCTTATTCTTCTTCTTCTTATTATTATTATTTATGTCTAACTACATTGCCCAATGCATTTTATATGAGAGTGTGATTTCAAAGAGATTTGGCTTGTATTTCTAGCAGATTAGTGACCATGATGATGATCCCTTGTTGGTTTGATGGAATGACCATAAATTTTCCATTTACTGGTAGAGATCACAGTTTTGCAAGGTGTTGGTGAGGGTATTATAAATGGTAGTAATTGCAGCAATGGTAAAGTTAGTTATAATACAATAACAACTATCAAATATCACATGGTTGATACCTCGGAAAGACTTCAGTTACAATTAATTACATTCTAATGTTAAATGATGCCACACCTGACTTATGGGACATGTTGTACAAAAGTGACAAATTTATAGAGACAGGAAGACATCAGGTTATCAGATTAAACACTCCATAGTGTTTCGAGCAGTCTTTTGTTTTGATCCCAACTCTCAAGGTGGAGGTTAGAAAAACAAGAGCTATAATAATATCATGATTGATTCTGTCAATCAATACCCAACTGACCAAAAAGTTCAATACATTAACTGATACAACAGTTGTAGTCATAAATAACCAAGATACAATATTTGTAACCAAGTGGTTAGGGGTTCAGTTCCACTGCATGAACACTGACAGCAGATTTTTTTTATACTATATTTGTGAACCAACCAATGTCTTGTAATGGAAGTTGATAGACAGAAAATGAAGGAGCGTGTTGTATGTATTAATATTACATACAAACATACAACCATATTAATAAAAAAACATTTGTGATACAATTGGCAGAAGTTATGTTTATACACACACACACATATATATTGGAAAATGTATGAGATCCTTGGTACAGTTAGGTATATTTGAAAAAAGAAAAAGAATGACTTCACTGGTAGTTCTAATCAGTTTAATTTATTATTTAAAAATTTTTTTAATAATATTTTAAATTTTTTAATAATTATGTAAAATTTATAAACACTGGTGGTGGTGAGGGACAAACACACACACACACGTGGTCTGGTCCTGCCTGTTGCTATAATAACGAAGCTAAAACATGCAGAGTGAAGCTGCTTGGCACAGATTCACCTTGAACTCTACTGTGTATGTGCACTAAGTTTCAATATCCTAGCTCAATTCCACTGTTTTCAGCAGTGCTTGGAAGGAAGGTGTGTAGCGTGTGATCATAGCATTGATCATGAAAGAGAAAGTTAAGCAGAGAATCTGCATCAAATTTTGCCAAAAGTTTGGCAATACCTGCTCAGAGGCCAATGCAAAGTTTTCAAAAATGTTTCATTGTTCTTGACACAAGCAAGGAGATCTTGTGCAACTAAAACTTGAGTGTCTTTTTGATTAGCTGAAAGAAATTTTGGCACAAACTTAGTAGACATATGTCTCATACCCAAATCTTCAGTGATAATGGACTGAACTGAGCCATAACTAATTTGTACATCCTCTGATAACTCATGGATGGTGATTCGATGATTCCCCCCCTCCACAGCTGCATGCACAAATGCGATGTTTTTCTCAGTTCTGCTGGTTGTGGGTCTCCTAGAACATTCGTCAATATCGACATTTTTTCAGCCATCTTGAAAACATCTGAATCTCTTGCACACTTGTGTGCAGCTCATGCACTCCTCTCTATACACTTTCTGCAACTTTGTGTAGGGCTCTGGGCAGGTATCGCTATGACAACTTTCTCTGTTATGGTCAATGCAATGATCACACACTACACACCTTCCTTCCAAGCACTGCTGTAAACAGTTGAAGTGAGCTAGAATGTTAAAACTCAGTGCACATCAACAGCAGAATTTAAGGTCAATCTGTGCCAAATGGCTTCATTTTGTATGCTTTAGCTTCGTTACTATGGCAACAGTCCAGATACTTATTGATCAGACCTTGTGTGTGTGTGTGTGTACATATATATATATATATATGTAT
>NC_068989.1:69627548-69628235 GCF_001194135.2 Octopus bimaculoides | reverse complement strand
TATATATATATATATATATATATATATATATATATATCTGAGGTAGAATGCCTGTGAGTATATATACAAGGATGCATGTTATTAAAAATAAGGAATGTTTAGGTGTGGAGATGTGTGTATATATAGATATGTATGTGTGTCTGCAGGCAAATGCATAAATCCATTGACACAGAATGAAAGAAAAGGTGCTTGCATGTAATAGATTTTGCACACATATACACACACACACACACAAATGTCCATACCTATACAAAATGAACGCTAAAAATTTCCTTGTTTCAATATAATTACTTTCAATATTTCTAGTTCATGTCAAAACTAAAAGGCTTTTTATGACTGTTTTTTTTCTTTCACACGCACACATGTACACACACACACACACACACACACAAATTCATAGAGAATTTAACTTCACTTCTCCTCTCTTGGCTCTTGGCAGTTCTTTTATCTTCTGCTTGTTTAAGCCATTAGACTGCAGCCATGGGGCACTGTCTTGAAGAATTTTAGTCAGTCAAATCGACTCCAATACTTATTTTTCTATAAGCCTGATACTTATTCTATAGCTGTCTTTTGCTGAACTGTCAAGTTACAGGGATGTAAACACACCAACATCAAGTGGTGGTTTAGAACAAACACAGACACATTAATAAAACAAAGCCTATTGTCTATATATACATATACATATAT
>NC_068989.1:69625663-69627538 GCF_001194135.2 Octopus bimaculoides | reverse complement strand
TGTGTCTCTGTGTCAGTGTTTGACCCCCCCACACACACACACACACTTGGTGTGGTTACGTCTCTGTAACTTAGCAGTTCAGCAAAAGACACCAATAGAATAAGTACCAGGCTTAAAAGATAAGTACAGCCAATTCATTTGACTAAAAAAATTCAAGATGGTACCCCAGCATGGCCACAGTCTAATGACCAAAACAAATAAAAAATAGAAAATAAAAGATTACGATACTGCTTTTTTCTTTTCAATTAATTTTGAAAATAATAAAGAACTTAATATAATAGCTTTGTCATTATAAATCTAGTGTTTGAAACCTAATTTGGATCACTTTGAAATAGGAAGCTTGTATCAGAGAACTAGGGATAGTTTCAGAGGGGTGATCACAAAAGGGTTAAAGAATAATATTTTAGGTTCAGTTTCTCTACATTCACTGATGAGATTTAACTATCAAAGATACTAAACATTTATATTAATCTTCTACAAATACTGGTTTGTAGTTGGCATTTTCAGTTATTCTTGTTAGATTCTATAACAGAAATTACTGTGGTACAGCAGGAGAAATAGAGCAGATAAAGGATTTAGGATTTTCACTAAATAGAAAAATGTGATTAATAACACATTGTTATAATATTTAATGTGACATTAACAGCAATTGTATATGATGTCCGACAATGTTTTTCAAGCAATACAGTAATACTGACCATTATAAAGATTAGAGTAAGAAAAACAAAACAAAAAAAAAATGGCTAAAACAAAAAGGATATTATCAAGATACAATAATCATTGGTGATATTGTATCTTGTCTGTATGCTTTTTACACGTAAGAAGCTGGAGGCAAAAAGAAAAAATATGAGAAAGTAATAACGACAATAATAATAAATGTATGAAAGAAAGGAAGCTGTAGTGAAGATAATTGCTTCAGATGTAATTAAATCACAAGTCTCACCTGAACATATAACTTTGGAAAGCACAGAAGCAAATAATTCACAAAAAAGAATAAATAAACAAAGAAAAAAAAAAATAGGATCATAAAAGATGAAAATAATTGAAAAAAAAAAAAAAAGGAATACAAACTGCAGATTGAATGAAATGAGATATTTGCAGGAAAAGGAATGTAGAAATAGAAGAATGTAAAATTAATTGTCTGATCTAAACCACATTATCTTGATCCTTACACAAAATCCTAGTAAATATCAGAATTTCTTTCTCATAAGAGATACTGTTTCCCACAACGTTTTATGGTGTAGTTATCTGAAAAATTCGACTGAGGATTGTAAATTATTAATGCCATCTTTCATATATTCGTGTTCTACACAGCACCTTTGTTTCACCCCATTCACAGTTAATATTTGCATAAAGACACACACACACACACACACACACATATATATACACTGTATATATACATTTACATACACATACATACATGCATATACACACATATATATATACATATGTACACACACACACATTATATATATATGTATGTATGTGTATGTATAAATATATATGTATATATATACATACATATATATATGTGTGTGTGTGTATATATATATATATGTTGTTGTTGTTGTTGGTACTCCGTCGCTTACGACGTCGAGGGTTCCAGATGATCCGATCAATGGAACAGCCTGCTCGTGAAATTAACGTGCAAGTGGCTGAGCACTCCACAGACACGTGTACCCTTAACGTAGTTCTCGGGGATATTCAGCGTGACACAGTGTGACAAGGCTGACCCTTTGAAATACAGGTACAACAGAAACAGGAAGAAAGAGTGAGAGAAAGTTGTGGTGGAAGAGTACACCAGGGTTCACCACCATCCCCTGCCGGAGCCTCATGGAGCTTTAGGTGTTTTCACTCAATAACCACTCACAA
>NC_068989.1:69621736-69625244 GCF_001194135.2 Octopus bimaculoides | reverse complement strand
GTATATATATACATACATATATATATGTGTGTGTGTGTATATATATATATATATATATGAATAATAATAATAAATGGAGCAAAACGCATATAAACAAAAGTTCCTTTAATTCCTACATATGTTTCAAAATATATGTACACCCTACTCCAAAGAAGTAAGAGGTGCTGGAATTGCGCATATATTCATCGTCAGGGAATCAACATACGGAAGCAAGACAAATGCGAAATGATAAGGTAACGTACGAGTTATAATATTATATGGCTGAGTAAGTGATCGTTAGAAACAAGAATGCTGGTTTACATAGAGTTATTACAGGAGAAAGGCTGTAAATGCTATACTAAAAGGTTTAAATTAAATGATTAAAATGGGGGAAGGCAAAATGGATCACAGTAAAATTAGTAAACTAATATGAATTCTGTAGACAAGGTCAGAACAATACCGGCATTGTATTTTTTGTCACAGGCAAGTGAATTTTGGAAGAGGGGCCTTGCAAGTCTACCAGATAGCTAGAAAAGCATTGTAGAAAATGAAGGAGAATATATTTTATATTAAAAAAGAAATTTATCTTAATTTTGAAAAATAAAAAAAGTATTAAAAAAACCGCGATTTATTTATGGGTTGACTCAATATATATATACATATATGCATACATACATATACACACAATACACATACATACATATGCTAGCAGTAACCATGGAATTTCTATCATTATTTTGAAACTATAAGATTGCCGGAAGTTTTAGAGAGCGATGAAATACATAATTTTACTTGAAATTCTTTTTTTTTTTCTGCAGCATTTATTTTGTTGAGATCGTGTAAAAGTCCTTGTAGTAATACTGAAAGTGTAGTGTCTTAGGAGAAAACGTCTCTGAAAACAATATTCCTTTTCACAGAATTGTCACCTCTTCTACCTTGAGTGTTGTTTATCTTTCATTTTTATCATTTCGTCATGATGTAAATGCACTATAGAAAGTGCCACAAACAATAATCCTTGAGAAAAATACTGGTTTACGTCTCTCTGCCTTTCCATTGTGAGTGTGTTATTAAGACTATTGAAAATGTGTTGAAAAAATAATGTAGATAGCAAACGCTTTAGACAATGTTAACTATGATATGGAATTGTAAATATAAACTCTGTATTAATGTTATTCTGCAAAGGCATGACTACATTGAGAATGCATTAACAAATCTAAACACAGAGCAGTACACATTTATTTTCATATCCAAAAACAGTGCATATGGCCAGGCATGAACTCACAGTCTCCTAGTTAATGAAATACTGTAGTTTCCACACTCTGCTATGGAATCTAAATATATATATATATACATATATATATATGCATATATATATATCATCATCATCATCATCGTTTAACGTCCGCTTTCCATGCTGGTATGAGTTGGACGGTTTGACTGGGGACTGGTGAGCCAGATGGCTGCACCAGGCTCCAATCTGATCTGGCAGAGTTTCTACAGATGGATATATATATATAGGGTGTGATGAGTAAATTGTCACCTTTTCATATTTTTAATTTCACGCATGTGGATTGTTTGTTTTTGATTTTGTCGACTACACAGTATAGTAGGGTCAGTTGGGCACCACCTATGAGAAAAACAGCACCATGATACAATTCGTACTGCCAGAAATATGGTAACAACATGCTGTACTGCTTAGCATTCACACTGGAAGCTCCAATATGAACATTTCAGAGTGTTTGGGTGTCAATCTGAGGAGGACAGGGCAGCAAATTTGGAAAGAGTTGGATGAGTCTAATGATTACAAAGGTATGGCAGCTCGGAAAACTCACTCTGATTGTTCTGATAAGAAAAGAATTCCTGAATTTGCTGGTGAGATTCAGGCAATGATTGACAACAAACCCTCCAAGTCAATCAGGTCCATCACCAGGGACATGGGAGTGTCTGAGTTTCTTATCAGGCAGGTAGTGTATGAAGACATTCAGTATTCCTCATACAAGATGAGAAAGGGCCATTTTTTAATGTCAAGCCATCGAGGACAAGAGGAAAGATCATCCTACAAAGTTTTTGAACAAACTCAAGCATCCCTTCCAATCAAACATGCTTTGGTTTCTCTCAGGTGAGAAAAATTTCTGTCAGGATCAGATGGTGAACACAGAACAACTGTTGGCTTGCCTTGTCCCCAAAACATGTACCGAGAGAGATAAAAATCAAACATCCAGTCAACATCATGATGTTTCGAGTGATCACTAGTGATGGTGATGTTATGCTTCCATTTATCTTCCCACATGGCCTTAGACTCAACATGGAGGCCTACATCAAGTGCTTGGAGAAGGTAATGCTGTCCTGGGTCAAGAGGGTGGCTGCAGGAAGACCCTATGTCCGGCAACAGGACTCTGCATCATGCCACACAAGCAGGAGAACCCAGTCATAGCTGTCAGACAATTTCTGCAACCACATCACCCCTAACATCTGGCCACCTAACTCCCCAGACTGCAACCCCCTTCATTATTATGTGTGGAGTGCAGTTGAGTGAGAGACCAAGAAAACTCCTTGTAACACCAAAGATGAACTGAAGGAAAGGATTATGGCAGCATTCACCAACTCAAACAAGGAGCCCATCAAGAAGAGTTGCAAGAAATTCTGAAGTCATTTGGAGGCCATGGTTGAAGCCAATGGCGATTTTATTGAATAAATTTTCTCTTTAGTATTTCAAGATATTTTAATGCAATTTTGGTAAATATATCTGTTAAAATGAGATGTCAGTGTTATTTTCATTTTTGCATAATTTAGATGACAATATATTCACCACACGATGTATATATATATATTATATTATATTATATTATATATATATATTATACCATATTACCATATTACAAAAGAAATGACAAAGGATTAAGATATCTGGAGGTTTGCTGCACTCAAGAAGATCTGTCCTCCCTAGCAGAAGTGTTAATGCTGCTCCCCCTGCTGAAGAGGATTGGTCTGTAAGAGCCCTGTGCCGGTGCCATGCATAAAGCATCTGTGCTAGCGCCATGTATTAGTGCCCATGCTGATGTTATGTAAAAGTACTTGTATTGAAGCTACATAAAAAGCACCCAGCCATAGAAACCAAGCCAAATCAGACTGGGACCTGGTGCAACTCTCTTGCTTGCTAGCTCTCGTTAAACCATCCAATCCATGCCAATACTTTAACCCTTTAGCATTTAAACATACAGTATCAGGCCCTAATATTCTACTTGTTATATATTCAAAATGGCCAGATCTGGCCTCACACAATGTCATTCCTATGTACCCTACAATAAACAGATGATCACATCTTTGAAAAAATAAATGATCACATCTTTGAAATCCGGAAGCTATGAGATAATACATAGTTAATTCAAAACAATGTGAATGAATAAACATTACAGTTGACAGAATAATCTGAATGCTAAAGGGTTAATACAGTTAATATTCCTTTCGACATTGGCTGTCGAATAAATATGGTCAAAGGGGAAGTTTCAATGAGGTGTTGGGGGGGGGG
>NC_068989.1:69619579-69621726 GCF_001194135.2 Octopus bimaculoides | reverse complement strand
GGGGGGGGGGGTAATATTTTAAGAAAGAGGAACTAAATGTAGGGATTAGAGTAAAACTTGGAGAAGGCAGACATAATATCCATGACGAGACGAGGAAAGACAAGGGAATTGGTGGTGGTATCTGAGATGGCACAAAACAAGTTAGCTCAGGAGCAGAGAATGCTGTAGTAGTGGTAGGAATGGTAGAAAGAGTAAAGGTAGAAAGAGCAGATGTATGTGTTAGATTAAACATTAGATTTATACATCTGGTGTAAGAGTAACTCATGTTCTTGACATATTGTGTCTTCACAATAACATTCTTTTAGAAATGTTTGCTGCTAGAGGTTTCTAGCAAAAAGAGTTTCTAACAGAGGTCTGCTTCCAGATAACATTAAAGAGCCAAAACCACATATATTCTTTATTGGGAAACTGCTTCATCAACTGTCATGAAATTTTGTATTTTTTTCAGTTTTCATTTGGTCTGTGAACATTCATAATTGGAGATCTTATTTAGACCAATTATGACTACAAGTAGCTCACATGAGTCTATTGAGGATTATTGACCAAATTTCTCAGAGGAATTCTCATATAAATTAGAGTGACAGTCAAAAGTAAATACTGAATATTGTTTTCTTCTTTCCCAGTCTAGTAGCAGTGCCTATGTTTGAGAGCTGTGAGAGATTAAAAAAAAAAAAAAAAAAAAAAAAAAAAAAAAGAGTTCATAAAAAAACTACTAGTTACTTTTCAGACACTATTTGCAGCCACACATATTGACTATCAATCAAGATACACAGGCAATGAACTCATTAAGAAATATAATTATGAAAGGATTAACAATGCAATCAAACAGACACAAAACACCTAAGACAAATTTAATGCAGTTTGGCTACATATTTTTTGATGCCTGAATTGTGAAATGTAAACAGATCTAAATATATACTATTATTATTTTTATGCACAGAAATAGGAAGGGCATCTGGCCTCAGAAAAATCCATCTGACCCATATGAGCATGGAAAAGTAGCTGTAAATGGTGGTGGTGATGATGATGATGATGATGAAGTCCAGTGTCCACAATTTCATTTTATTAACCATCCAATTTGTCTTCCTCCTCATAAGCATCTCACCCTTGTTGAGAGTCCTGCCTGCCACCACCACCACCACTGAACAAGGGCTCCTTGAGCACCAATTTTCCCTCATATCTTTTCCTTTACTTCTATATATTTTTCTTAAGAAGCCAACCTGGGAGCCAATAAACTTTTTAGAAATAGAAGCCAAAATATGATGGGATGATTACAGATGGAACACCTTTATTTCATAATAGGGTCAGCCTGCTCAGAGCCAATCAACTTGCTAGAAATAGTAGCCAAATTTTTCTAACAACATTGGATAATATAACTGAAGATATACTACATCTGAAAATAAGGAATAATGATTATGGATTGATCGGGGTCAGCCAAGAGCTAAACAACAATAAACGCATTTCTGAAACATATGCATAATTTTATAAGAAATTTTCTTATAAAATACTTTTGGCCAAATTTTATAAATACTATTGGTTAAATTTTGAAAGTACATGGTACAACAACCAGATAAGCCCTAGAGCAGTTAATGTCTTTCAAGAAGAAACAGAATATCAGAATTGTTCTTCTTTTTTCTCCAGGTGAATTTAGCTTCTTTAAGGAAGTAAATAAATCTACTTCAAAGAGACTTGGTTTTTGTATACAGTCTTTAAAATTAAGTAATCTAAAATCAGAATGATACCAAAAACTTGAAGCTAAAACATCAACAAAACACTATTTGCTGAATTGGATCAGTGAAAAATAGGAGTATAACAAGAAAAAAAAAAAATAATAACAATAATAATAAAGAACTTATTGCTTTGATGATAAGCACATCTAACATAGATCTGAAACAAATTCTTGTTTCAAACATTGTAGTTGGCAGAAGGAAATAGAATAAATGTGCACTTCAGTCTTTTTTTGCAGAAAGAAGGTTCTTCTTTTTCTTTTTTTAGGATGTATTTCAAAGAACAAAAGGATGGAAAAATATCTATTTCCAGATAACTTGAAACCTATTTTGTTATTCAATCTCTTTTCAACTTTTTATACCGGAGACTTTGTGGCACAACAGGGTAAGTGTAGTTTTCCTTGTAAAGGATTAACACTC
>NC_068989.1:69616030-69619154 GCF_001194135.2 Octopus bimaculoides | reverse complement strand
ATATATATATATATATATATATATATATATATATATATACACACACATACACACATACACACACACACACATATATATACATGTACAGATATACATATATATGCACACACACACATACATATATGTATGTATGTATGTATCTATGTATACATCACAAGAAAACACATGAGCCAGCAATTTACAGTAGATGTTATCATTTCTCTGTTAATAATACGGTAGGTGCCATCACTACATAAAAGATGTGTTAGAGGCAATGATACAGAAGAAATTTTATGAATATCATAGAGAACTTCAGCTATTATGTGCAAACCAGTTAGAGAAACCAATATTGGTTGACATGAACTACCGGAATAAAACAACTACTTTTATCGTGACAGACGATCAGTCTCTCATTCTAATTAACAACTATCAGACTAAAAAGAAAAAGAAAAACTAACCAAAACAAAATCAAAATAAACAAACAAACAGAATAACAATAGTTTGCATTCTTTGAATTGAACTATCCAAATAGTTTAAGGGGGCGATTTACTGAGTGTTCGCAAAATCAATCTTTCAATGTCAAATGGTATTCTGAAGAATTATGATGCCTGCTGTTCCATTGTTAATTACAATTAAACTGTTCTATTCCACATGAGTTATAGATATATCTGCTCATATATACATATATTTGTACCAGGGGGTACTGGAAAGTTCCTGGCTTTGAGGGTGTCACAAAAAGCCTGATTGGAGGTCCAACATTCCGAGTTCTCTTACAGGGCTTAGAAAAACTGAAGGACCACTGCAATAAGTGTGCAAATCTGAGAGGGAAATATATTGATTAAAATCATAATTAACTGATCTTCCTGTATTTTCTTTTACCCAAAACCAGGATCTTTTCAGCACCAACTTGTATGTGTGTGTATGAGTATGCATGCGTATTTATGTGTTATTTCTTTACTACCCACAAGGGGCTACACACAGAGGGGACAAACAAGGACAGACAAACGGATTAAGTCGATTATACCGACCCCAGTGCGTAACTGGAACTTATTTGATCGACCCCGAAAGGATGAAAGGCAAAGTCGACCTCGGTGGAATTTGAACTCAGAACGTAGCGGTAGACGAAATACCGCTAAGCATTTCGACCGGTGTGCTAACGGTTCTGCCAGTTCGCCGCCTATTTATGCGTATTTATGTGTGCCTTGCCTTGGGTCCTACAGCTAATTGCCCTTCCTAATGCCAACCACTTTACAAAGTGTACTGGGAGCTTTTTACATGACACTAACAGGAGGAGCAGCATTAGCACTTCTGTTGTGGAGGATGGGTCTTCTTGAGATACTGAAGAAATTATGCCTCAACAAAGTGTACATTAAAATGATGATCATGATGAATATTTCTGTTGAAATACAGTCTATACTTCAATTTTAATTTTGACAATAGTAAAGAATTTATAGAAATAACTTTGTTGTTATCAAACGGGTATTTGGAACACAAATCAACATGAAATTTTGATGGAAGATTTTAATACAATTTCGTTTTTATATTTGGTTTGCAAGATTCTTTATGTGAATTCATGTGTTGAAGCATATTTTATTGTGTCTGAGGAGAGTTATTTACTTTTAGTTTGCAAGATTCTTTCTATAAAACAGGGAGATTACCCAAGGTGCCACACGGACTAAACTGGGAACTAAGTAGCCAGGAAATTTACAATTTTATTTCAAAATTCTTTTATTTTGAAACCCTAAAATTATGTAAGTCCTTGCAAGTATGGAAGAGGAAAGTTATCAATACGTCCAGTAATCCTCATGACAATGATAGGAGAACATCAGAGAATTTTATTATTAAGCAATGTCAAGAGAGGTTCAACTTTTCATAAGCTATTCTTTTCTGAGTTATTCCCCTTGAAATGCTTGACAGATCTGAGTTGTTGAAGTGAAATGGATTAACCAGGAATCAAGATTAAGTCATAGATCTAACATCGTGGAAGATACTCCATACTCTTTGCAATCATGCATCAATGAAATGAAAATTATTTCATATCGATTAGTTACAGATGAAATGGGAAATAAAATTCAATAATAAAGTATTTAATCTACTTTCAGAGTTTTGTGTCCTTCATATGACAGATGCGTTAAGTGTTAAGGATAATAAATTAACGAGGTTCCAAAAGTTTAATCAAACTAATCTGTTAATTTCAGGATGAACCAATTACAAAGCAATTATGCCTCTCTAGCACTTGATGATTATAACGCAATTAAACCTCAACTGGAAATAAAAATTGAATTCAACATGTCAACTTGAAATCTCAATAGTTTATAACAAGTATCTAGTTATGAATTGATCTCTTGGAATAACCAATACCCTTAAGAGAAAAAAAATGGAAAGATAGGGCAGAACAAGTTCTTATCACTTCCTTATTGTTTTCTTAGTGAAACAAAGACATTAGGAGAATATAAACAGCGGTGATCATCACATTAGTATCGATATATAATCTGTACATGATGACACATATACACATATATTATCTGTATACATCATCTATATATAAACATGCATATTTTATGATTCTACTTAAGCATAACAATACTAAAACCAGTGGTTAGAACTCAATATATTTATGCTTTTATGCTTTGCAGTAAACTCATAAGATCAGTTTACAGGGCAATATCAATTAATGAATGACATAAGAACAGGAGTTGTGTGTGCACATGTGTGTATGTATGTGTATGTGTGTGTGTGAGAGCGAGAGAGAGAGAGAGAGATAGACATATAGATAGATAGATAGAGAGGGATAGAGAGAGAGTATGTTTGCATATATATATTTATTCTTCCATTTTACATATTTGTATTCATGTCTCTCGATCGGGTTGTTTCATCCTCATAATCAAATCAAACATTATTATAATATGTATGATTCTACATGTTCTCAACTCTGTATTTAAATGGTTTCCTCAATGAAGATACACTATATTTAAACAGCTCTAAGGAAACTATAAAATATTGCACGAACAATCAGCTGCCAAAAGTGCATGCTTACTTACAGCAGAAATACCTATCTATCTCTCTCTCTCTCTCTCTCTCTATCTCTGTATATATCATCATCATCATCATTTAACGTCCGCTTTCCATGCTAGCATGGGTTGGA
>NC_068989.1:69613825-69615749 GCF_001194135.2 Octopus bimaculoides | reverse complement strand
TATATATATATATATATATATATATATATATATATATATATATATATATACACACACACACATACACACATACATACATACATATATATATGTATGTATGAATGTATATTGTGTATGGGTGCAATTGTGATTTTTATTATATTAAGTGAAGAGATATCTGAGTGGATGTTGAACAGTGCACATGTGACATGCAAACCAAGAAAAGATTTTGAACAAAATATTTAGGGAACAAACATTAAGTATCAGAAATGAAATTAAGTAAGATGAGATGCTGCAGATCATTTACACTGCAAACTATTCTGGTAAAGAAAAGGATAAGAAATGGGTGAAATGGGTGATTAAATAACAATACTGAGAACAACAATGGAAATGAAGATGACTATTGTGATGAACTTTATTAGGAAATGTTTGCTGTAATTGAACTAATTCTTTGAACTATTTCTGTAAATATTTTTTATCATTTCTGTATCGTTAGGAAAAACAGGCTGCAACAGTACTGATTAACAGAGATTTTGTTTGTAGAAAACTGTGAGCTATGTATTGAATGGATGTATTTAACAGTTAGCCAGTCATTGAAGTGCCAATATTTCACCAGTGTGAGGTGGAGAGGAAGAGGAAAAAAGAATGAGAGAGAGTGAGAGATTATTGATTGAAAACAAGTGAAAAGATCATACATCAAATTACAAGTGCTTTATGAAAGTACATTTTCATGAAGCTGTCTTGCTTGCTTTTCTTCTGATTTCTTTTACAATACAAGTTGTGCTTAAAACTGTCATATTACAAAGACATTTCCTGACTTCCCTTTGCAAGAATTTAGAATCGGAATTCAGCCATTGCGGCAGTTATGTGATTGTCAATGCAGTTGCATGTGATGGGTGTGAGCCAAGGAAAGTGATTGATGCTAAATGTTTTAAGAATGGGAATGACCATGCATAAATCTATGAATGCCTTGCAGCTCTGGATATACACATGTGTGTGGGTGTGTGTGTGTGTGTTGTATTTTGATGGCTTGCCTTTTTTTGTTCTATACAATATCTTTGTGATATAAAATTACTTTACAGCAAAGTAACAAAGTAACATATCTATAAAGACCAGTAATAAAGTTATTTCTATCATAGCAATAATTCTGATTGGTCAAATAAGAAATGGAAATTAAGAAACAAAACAAAAAAATTGAAGAAGAAAATGAAGAAAAGAATGACAATGTCTAAACATTAATGTGAATTCTGATTCCGAATAGCTTTGTTCCTTTTACTAATGTTATTCTTGGCATTCTCGGTTTCTAACCCATGAAATGTGATAAATATAAATCAAATTATTCTATGATGTTCCTGAAACATTAAATTATTTGAAGAACATCATATTCAATAGAAACTGTGCAAGATTTGCATGCTGCTTAGCTGACTGATGTTGAAAAAAGGTCATCAAATTCAATAAACACAAATCGTTGTGGTGCACACAAAAATTAATTCACTATTTCTTAGACTGGAAGCTTAAAATCAATTTTATGTCAAAAATCATTTGCAACTCAGAATATTTCTCTGCTAAAATTAGTTTTTCTTGTAATGTTACTTGCAGAATTATGTGTTGGTATCTAAGGAAAATAGGAATTATTTTGAAAATATCTTGACCCTTACCCCTGGCTATATTCCTCTACATTTTTATTCTTTTGCTTGTTTCAGGTACTGAACTGTGGCCATGCTTGGGGCTACATTTTTGAAGACTTTAGTTGAACAAATCATACCCTAGAGCAAATATGTTTTTAAGTCTCACAATTATTCCATCTAACTAATTTGCCAAAAGGCTAAGCTATGGAGTATGTAAGCAAACATACACCAGTTGTCAAGTGGTGTGGGGATTGAAACAAAGATACATATATGAATACATATATGTATGTGTGTGTGTGAGTATGTGAAGTATATAA
>NC_068989.1:69604207-69613706 GCF_001194135.2 Octopus bimaculoides | reverse complement strand
ATATATATATATATATATATAATAGGTGCAGGCAAGGCTATGCAGTAAGAAGTTTGCTTCCCAACCACATGGCTCTGGGCTCAGTGTCACCTTGGCTAAGTGTTTTCTACTACAGCTTAAGGTCAGCAAAAGCCTTGAGTGGATTTGGAAGATAGAAACTGAAAGTAGCCTTGCCCCAGCATGGCTGAAATATACAAAAGAATATACATATCTGTGTATGTATGTGTGTGTGTGTGTCTTTGTTCCTCACCACCACTTGACAACCAGTGTTGCTGTGTTTTCATTCCCATAACTATGCCCTTCCTGCTACCAACTTTCACCTGTTTCCAAATAAGGTAATATTTCTCCATGGCCAGACAGTGTTTTCACAGAATATTGGGAATGAATGACACTGTTTATATTACAGTGACATTCATTTACAACTATCACATAGTGTCAGAACAAGGGGACGGATGTCCACGCACATGCACACACACACACACCTGCAGGAAAGATGCAGTAGTAATGCTGAAATTACTGAAGTTGATAACTGCGAAAGGATGAAAGGCAAGGTTTGCCTCAGTGGAATTTGAACTGGGAATGTAAAGACAGACAAAATACCACTAAGCATAACGATTCTGCAAGTTTGCTACCTTGAAGATGGTTTCCATATTGATCAGTTTAAAACAGGAAGTTTGTATCAAAGGTGGTTTCAGGTAAGTGGGCATCACAATGCTTAAGGTGTAATAGAGATTGCAGATGGAATTAAAGGATTGAAGAAAAGAGATTTTGAGTAACAAAGTAACTAAAATTTTTTCTAACAATGATGAATGGTAAAATGATGAGAATGATGAATGGTAAAAGAGAATATATTTGGGAAATCTGCAAGAGAATGATGGAGCAAATGAAGTTTATGCAAAGATAATATAATGTAGAATGAGCAAGGTTGGAAAGATTGGGGAAAAGATAAGAAGAGGAGAATTATATTTAGGAGAGGCTAAAATGAGATTGTGGAAATAGATTTGGTTGTGAGATTAATTAGCCTACAAGAAGAATAGAAGAAGGATGATGATGATGACGTTGATAATGTTGATGATGATGATGATGATGAAAACAGTGAGGAGAATGGTAATTATGATGATAGCAACAATGACTGGAGGATATGATAAAAAAAATTTCAAAAATATAAGAAATAAAAAAAATTAGTATTGCACTTTTCCTAATTCAATTTTTCTTATCTTTTTCTGCACTACATTTCTTTAGATTGAAAGATTTTTGAAACTAAATCTGAAATTTAAATTAAACCATTTCCATGAACTCCAAGAGGAGAGAAAGAATTTTAAAATAGCCCTCAATATATTCATTTATCATCATTGATGTTGTCAGAGTATGGAATCAGGAGAAGATGACTGGAAAGTTGATAATCTTTATTGTTATTACAGCCTCTCGTTTCCTTTCACATGTATGCTAACTTTTATCTTTTACTAGTTTCAGTCACTGGATTGTGGCCATGCTGGAGCACTGTATTGAAGAATTTTAGTCAAACAAATCAGCCCGAGAATTCATTTTTGCTTTCAAGTCTGGTACTCATTCTATCAGTTATTTTTGCCAAACTGCTAAGTTACAGGGATGTAAACAAACCAACAATGGTTGCCAAAAGATGAAGGAAACAAAAACCACAGAGATTTTACATATATATATATATATATATATATATATATATATATATGAGGACTGAGATATATGGTGCATTACTGTATTTGAGAAGACCTGCTCACCGCAACAGAGTTGAGATCCCAAAGCCAAGGTGCCACTTAAAATGCACCTGTGATGGTGTCACATAAAAAGCACCCAGTACACTCTGTGGAGTGGTTGGCATTAGGAAAGGCATCCAACCATAGAAACCAAGCCAAACAGACTATAGAACCTGGTGCAGCCCCAGGCCTTGCCAATCAGCTCCTGTCAAGCTGTCCAACCCATGCAAGCAAAGGACGTGGATATTAAGTGATGATGATGATGATGTATATATACATATATGATAAGTTTCCTTACAGTTTCCGTTTTGAAAATTTTTTCACTAGGCACAATTCTACTCTTAATAGAAGACACTTACCCAGGGTGCCCCACAGTCCCACAGTGAGACTGAACCCGAAACCATGTGATTGTGAAGCACATCTCTCAACCACACAACCAGTTTTATTTTGGGGAGTGGGAGTGGGATAGGGGCCAGTAGTCTTACATTTTCAATATATCAGCAGTTACTTAATTTACCTAAATCTGAAAAATTATCTTTCAAAGCTCTGTTTTTATAATAACTATATATTAGTTAAAACAACTTTAAAAAATTTTTTTTCTTTTAATGAGAAAATCAATTAAAAGATCAAATAAAATAGATAAATCCAAAATTTACGCCTGCTATTGAAAATATTTTTAATCTCACACCAAAAGGAGATTTCATACTAAAAAGGATATCGTTTCATTGAGAGAGGATATCTGATATTAGAAATGAGAGTAGCAGTGATATAGGAAGGATGAAGAGGAGAGTGAGAGAGGAAACAGAAGAGGAAAGAAGAAGAAAGAGAAGGAGAAATGAGGAAGAGAAGGAAAGGAGGAGGAGAAGATGTGTTCTCAGACATTGTAGATCTTCCTAGCTTGATGAAAATGATGTAATTAATGTTTTAAATTCAGCAGCTTAATACGTGCAGATTAGGGAGAGCTTATGGAATGTAACTCTAAAGAGAGGGGGGGGCAGAGAAGGAGAGCAGAAAGGGAGATAGAACTGGATGAAGAACTTAGTGTTGGATTTCTAAAGATAAATTCAGAAGGGAGTTTGGTGCTGTGAGATGGGCCTGGGTTAGCCCTCAAATATCTCATCCCTATTGAGGAATACTCATTGTTAAAATGTTTTTGATTTTCTTTTTTCCATTACATCTGTTTACATGTGAAACCCTCCCAAATCCTCATAATAACATACATGCACACACATATACACACAAACTCAATGGTTTCTCCTGTATTGTCCTTAATGAGGTCAATAAAGAAATCATCATCATCATTAAGGCAGTGATCTGGCAGAATTGTTAGCATGCTGGGCAAAATGCTTAGTAACGGATTATTAAGGCTCCAAGATTGTAGCCAAGAAGGTAGTTATGGAGCCATTGCAGATTTCCAATATAGTGGATATATAATTGTTAAAGAGGACGACAAATGTTAAAGCAGTTGAACTGTGAACTTTTATGCTTCTTTTTTCTTCTCTCTCTTCATCTCCTTATTCCTTTACTCCTGTCCCCTTTGTCATCATTTCATTAATCTATGCCCTTCTCATTTTCCCTATTTGTCTGTGATGACATAAAATCCTATACTCTGGGATATCCCAGAAACAGCTGTAAGACTTTGAGTTTTTTCCAATAATAATAATAATGTATATGACTTGAGATGTTTGCCTTGCCTTAACTTTTCTTGTCCTCTTTAATAATTATGTGTGTGTGTGTATGTGTGTGTGTACACACGCACACTAAGGTTCAATAGATTTCAATCATATAAACATCGCATCAAAAAATTTCATGAAAGGTGATTTTATAATCAAATCTTATTAATATGAGACTCTGTTAATACAACTTATTATGTCGGTCTGTATCACACTGTTAACTTTGTATTAAATTTATCAAACAACTTGTAATGAAATTATAGTATTTTCCAGTGACACAATACCAAACACTCATGTTCAAAGAGGTGTTTCATTTGAACATGAATACTCAGTTTTCAGCATGATATTTATAATTAAAATCAATATTCGCTTGTAAAAAAAAAAAAAATGATTTTTTGCTACAAATAACTGAAATTTGGTTTTCATTTACATACTAAGAAAAACAGTCATCACAACTTCCTATCTCCTCCCATGTGAGTCTTAGAGATGATATCAGAACAGAACATTTTTTTTATTAATTTGGTTTTTATTAAAAATTAAAATGATATCTTGTAATTAGAGACACAAAGCTAGTTTTGTAAAGATGACGTTTTAGGCAATTGACTGTGCAGCAGTAGAATAATGTTATGTATTATATTGTCAATCTATTGTCAATGATGGGGTGAAGTGGGGTGAGGGGGTCATCATTGATAACTTTGAAATTAACCCTTTTGTTACCATGTTTCAGTTAAAATGTACTGCCATTCTTTTGATAATTTTTTAGAATATTGAAGAATTTAATAAAATAATTTCATATTTACATTTATGTACTTGTTTTGTAAGATTCTTGATGTGAACATTTATGTTGAAACAGATATTGTTATACTTGAGATGGTAATTTTTTTTGGGTGGAGGTGCCAATTAAACACATACACTACTTATTCCATCTTCACTTTAGTTTTTAGAATGGAACAAACCAGACAAGAAGAGACATATAGGATAGAAAGTCACTGATGAGGTCACAGAACGTGTGACAAAAGAACTTTGACAGACAAATAAACTAAAGATAATATAAATAAAAACCAAAGTAAAGATTTTAAAAAATAGTGTATGTGTTTAATTGGCAAAAAAAAAAAAGGACCATCCCCAAATATAACAATAACCTTGTCATTATTTTGGTATCAAAAGGGTCAATACAAAAATAGTGAGAGGCTAATGTAGATATTAAAAAGCACCAACTGCTGTTCTGATAACCTTTCTTTACCTTTTAACTTTTTTTGATACCAGCCCATCTGAGACTACCCCAATCGCTATGATATAAACTTCCTATTTCAAATTTTTAGCATTCAAGCCATATCTGTCCCAAATATTCTACCAGTTTTGTGTTCAAATTAACTAGATCAGGCCTCTCACACCTACCCCACAATGTCGTTATAGAAATAAACAACCACATCATCAAAATCTCAAAGCTACAAGATAACGTATGATTAATTCAAAACAATTTGGATAAATAAGCATTACTTCTGACAGAGTAATCAGAATGCTAGAGGGTTAGAGTGATCTAAATTGAAATTTTCTGTAAAAATTACATGTTAATTTTATGTTTCAAACACCAGCTTACTAATGACAGTTGTTTTACTAAGAAAAAGAATGCCAGATACTGATTCTTTCTTGTAAAAGGTGATAAAAAGTTCAAAGATCATGATCCCAAGGTTCAAATGCTACCTAGATATATTAACCTTTTTTTTTTTTTTTGTCCTGAGACAGATAAAATAAATACTTGACCATTTATTTAAGAGGAGCAACATGTTAGATTGTGTGGAACTGACAAGATAATTCAAGCTGAAGTTCACAGCTTCAGTCTGAAATCCTATTAGTCTTTGAAAGCCAACCTGTGATAAACTATTCTATTTAATGCAAGATTGTCAACCCTCATAACTTTTCAGAAATTGAGAATTGCTCCTCTGAAAACACTTAGATTATTGACAAAATAGGGTTAAAAGATTGATTGAAACATTAGACAATTTGACTCTTACATTCTGCAGACTCATGGAGACATTCTATGACCAAGTTATCAGTTTTGGAAGTTAAGTAAACATTACAAAGCAACACTTGCTTTTTTATTAAATCCTTACATGAAAAGCAATCTTTTATCTGTGCCTAAACTATTCAAACAAGTTAAAAGTGTATGAAACACATCATAATTAGAAACAAACAATAAATAAATAAATTAGATAAATTATTGTATTTTCGAACAATCACTTCAATTATTAACAATTAAAGTGCATCTTTAGTTTTGAATTTCAACAATGGATTCACAGTCATCTGCACATAACTGTTTATATTATGATTATAATGTACATGAATACACACATACACAAATGCATATGTACAAATACACATACCCATATATAGACACATGCATGTATAACACATGCTGGTTTAACATTATATCTGTATTATTGATTCATCTATATCAAAGGTGTATACTTTAACCTTAATCTTCTTTTACTTGCTTCATTTGTTGGATTACAGCTACATTGGAGCACCGCCTTGGAGGGTTTATCTGAATGCATCATTCCCAGAACGTATTGTTAATTTTGGTACTTACTCTATTGGTCACTTAAACCAAGCTACTAAGTTACAGAGATATAAACAAACCAACACTGGTTGTCAAATAGTGCAGGGGAGGGGAACACAAGCACAAAAATACACACACACACACACACACACAAACACATATATCTATACGATAGTCTTCCACACTTTCTATTTTCCAAATTCACTCACAAGGCATTGGTCAGCCTGGTGCTATAGTAAAAGACACTTGCCCAAAGTACTATGCAGTGGGACTGAACTACAAATGTTACTGTGAAGCAAGTTTCTTATCTACATACACAACCATACCTGTGCCTAAAAAAAATGAAAAAATAAAAAGGTAGCTGTGTGGTAAGAAGCTTGTTTCACAACCACATGGTGCCAGGTTCAATCCCACTGCATGGCACCTTGAGTAAATGTCTTCTAATATAGCTTCAGGCTGACCAAAGCATTGTGAGTGGATTTGGTAGATGGAAACTGAAAGAAACTCATCGTATATATATATGTATATATCTATGTGTGCATGTCTTTGTGTCAGTGTTTGTCCCATCACCACTGCTTGACAACTGCTGTTGCTGTGTTTATATCCCCGTAACTTAACAGTTTGGCAAAAGAGACCGATAGAATAAGTACCAGGCTAAGAAAAAAATAATATTGGTCAATACATTTGACAGTAAATTCTTCAAGGTGGCGCCCCAACACAGCCTGAGCCTAATGATTGAAACAAAAAAGATAAAAGAAAGACCTATGACCAAAGACATTCCACCCATGACCATCCAATTTTTCCCCCAGAAACTGTGCCTGAGCATACTCAGCACAACATCCAATGAGAACTTGTGTCTTTCTCTATCTTTTTTTATAAAGATGGTTGAATAGTAATTTGAGTGAGATTTGATTGCTATTTCTAGGAAATTGATCGACCACACAGAGGCCACCTCGGTGGCCTGTATTATTGTTGTTGTCTTTGTCTTCATATTCCACTTCTAAACATTCAGACACCAGCATGTTGGTTTCCACAAATAACGTTTGCCAATGTCAGCTGTTTTGATTCTACTTCTACTTGAAGGCAACAGAACATTCATGCTCACCACCACCACCACCATCACAATTGGCAGTGGTATCATCAACATCAACATCATCATCATTGCTATCATCATGGATATCATTTTAACATTTTTTTTTTTTTTGCTTTTTGTCATAGATAAGTAAATCAAGGGGCATACTATCACTCAGCACAGAGTGGCAAAAGATTCTGTATCTTCACATCCTCCTGTGTCTTCTTTTTGCCTTGAGCTGTAGGTTGCTCTCTTATAGAAACGTTTCTACATTTTGGCTTAACCTTTCTAGAAATATCAACTAAATCTGCAAATAAACACAACACACACATACAGAGGCCAACAGATAGATAGATAGATAGATAGATAGATAGATAGATAGATAGATAGATAGATAGATAGATAGATAGATAGATAGATAGAGAGGAGAGAGAGAGAAAGACAGATGAAAAGACAGATAGACAAATAGATAAAAAGACCAATAGATTTTTATTATAAATATTCTTATATTTTTATGGTTATGAATTTGTGTTACAAGATTCCTGATGTAAAGTCGTGTGTTGAAACAGATATTATTGTATTTCAGAATGGTCATTTTTCTTTTCTTTTTTTTTTTGCCAAATAAACACAAGCACTATATATTTGTTCCTCACTCATTTATTACTGTTTATTGACCTTGAATTCTGCTGTGCATGTGCACTAAGTTTCAACATTCTAGCTCACTTCTGCTATCCACAGCAGTGCTTGAAAGGAAGGTGTGTAGCATGTGATTGTCACATTGATCGTGACAGAGAAAGTTGAAATGGTGATATCTGCTCAGAGGCCTATGCAAAGTTGCAGAAAGTGTATGGAGAGGAGTGTATGTGCCATGTACGTGTGGTTCAGACATTTCCAAGACAGCTGAAAAAGAGTTGATATTGACAAACGTTCTGGGAGACCCACAACTAGTAGAACTGAGAAAAACATCACAGATGTGCATGCAGCTGTGAGGAGAAATCATTGAATCACCATCCGTAAGTTATCAGAGGATGTACAGACTAATTACAGTTCAGTTCAGTTCATTATCACTGAAGATTTGGGTATGAGATGCGTGTATGTCAAGTTTATGCCAAAACTGCTTTCAGCTGACCAGAAAGACACTCAGGTTTCAGTTGCACAAGATGATCTTGATTGTGTCAAGAACGATGAAAACTTTTTGAAAACTTTGTGTAGGCCTCTGAGCAGGTATTACCAAGCTCTGTCATGGTCAAAGTGATGATCACACACTACACACGTTCCTTTGAAGCACTGCTGTAAACAGCAGAATTGAGCTAGAACATTGAAACTTACACAGCAGATTCAAGGATACACAGATACACAGCAGATTCAAGGACAATCTGTGCCAAGCAGCTTCACTCTCTGTGCTTTAGCATCGTTACTGTGGCAACATTCTGGATACTTACTAATGAGACTGCATATATATATATATTTATATATATATATATGTAGACAATTAGATATAGAGAAACTAGATATATGCTACCAAAATATTTGGTGAGGTATCACCAGGAAAATATTAGGTAGAATATCACCTGAAGAAATGGTGGTTTGTAATAATATGAACTTAGAACTTACATAATGTTACTCATTAAGTTGTGCAACTATACTTGATTTTGGAATGACCATGCTATTAAATTGTGTACAGATGCCCTGAAATATCCATTCATTTTATTCTTATTTACTATATATATATATAGGAAATTGTAGGTACACTGGGTATGTATGTATGTGGGGTGTCTAAGTTCTATAGTTTCTTTCAGTGAAGTGCCATCAGTCAATGACCTTTAGTTTTTACAGATACTAAATGTAAGAACTGTTGTTATGCCAATGCAATTTCTTTTGTAGTAAACAGCGGGAGTGGTATGATTAAAGAAAAAGACAAATGACCAAGTTTTAACATACACAACAGTCTGTATAAAGTTCATTCCAGTCAACAACTGGAATATTGCAGGTTTCTTTTTGGTTTTTGAATTTTGAAGCAAAGAGCATGAAGAATGAGCTGAATCATAATTCTTTTTTCTTTTCATTCTGGTCATCTCTGTAGGATTAAGAAAGTCAGTGTGCATATTTTGATTGAGAAAACATACAAATATGTAGGAGCATGTAACATATGCACACTAACTTTCATGCAGTGATGCCTTGAAATATTGATTCATTTTCTTATTCACTAAATTATGTGAGTGTGTATAAATATACATATATGTATGTGTGTATGTATATATATATATATATATATATCAAAATAAGCAACACGGATTTTAAAGATGATTGCAGTACGCACGTTTCATGCTACTCCATTTATTTAAGTAATGCGAGCATTACATTAAATGCTGGCTTCATTCCTTGCGAGCTTACGTATGTCCTCAGGAGTTACAGCCCATGTTTCACTGCCATGTAGCATGGCTGTTCGTATATATATATA
>NC_068989.1:69600800-69604052 GCF_001194135.2 Octopus bimaculoides | reverse complement strand
ATTTCCATTGTTCTCAGATTGGTCACTTAACATCAATCATCTCAAGTTAAACAGAAGTGGCATCTAGATAAGCCTATTTAAATCTAAGTTCAGCGACCTAATTCAGCTTTAACACAGGTATATATTCTGGATACTTGTAAAAAAACAGTTCCTTCTATGACTTTCAAACAGTTTATTTCTGTCACCTATAGTAGCAGCTTTGCTGAGACTTAGTTTTCACACACACACACACACACACACACACTTCTTTCGAGCAAGCCTTGCAGCCTTTGCACCCTTTACCTCCTTCCTTCCACTCACTTAGTGGTGAAGCATAGTCATTCACAGTACAAACTTTTGTGTTGTTTTCCCAATTTGACTTGGTTGTCATAGTACAACTTAATACAACTCAACATATGAAGACTATCTTTCATTAATTCATTTCAATACATCCAGAAATTATTAACTTGTGACATATCACTTGTGATGTCTTACTTGTCAAATCTAACTAGTCACAAATATAAGGAAATTATCACACCAGAACTGTGGTATATGATCATTTCCAGATCTCAGATGGAGAAAATATACATGTGAGTCGCTGAAATGGACGAAACTATAACTTTTGATACCACAAAATGTTCTCAAAACACAAGAAACGAGAAGAGAAAAGGTAAAATATGAAAATTACAAATTATAAAATTCAGAGGAATAGGAATGGTTGTGTGGTAAGAAGTCACACCATTCCAGGTTCAGTTCCATTGACTGGTTACACACTTGATTTTCAAATGAGTATAGTATATGGAGATATGAACACAATATGGAAGACCAACATTAAATGATGATGATATATGTACATATATATATATGTATGTGCATGCATGCATGTGCATGTGTGTTACTGTTTCTTTGTCTTGATATTGCATGAAAACATGTCTGGTTATAGGGAAATATTAACCTGCTTGGAGACAGGTGAGGGTTGGTGACAGGAAGGGCATCCCAACCAAAGAAAATCTTCCTCAAATTCCATTTAACCCATTTTGGTATGGAAAAGTGGACATTAAATGATGATGATTTTGATGATGAAAGATTATATTCTGGTAAAGATTATATTTGATAACCAAAAAACAAAAAGTCCAAATAATGACAACGAAGAAAATCTTTTGATAATTTCTAAATGCCTGCAGTAATGAAAAGCTACCATAATTTCTATGAACAGTATATAGTTGATGAGCAAGCTGTAGTAATTAGTTATGGATTGAAAGTTAATATAACTTAATATTATATATATATATATATATATATATATATATAATGTTATATTCTATATCATTTATATTAAATGTGTATACATATTATGTATATATGTTATATATATTTATGTCTATATATATGTGTGTGTGTGTGTGTGTGCACGCGTGTGTGTGTATACATATACATATATATAGACACAAATATACAGACACACACACACACACAGTGAAAATGCTCTCTGTACATACGTTATGTAATAAAATCCAAGAGTTGCATAATTTTACATTTTTATGTGTTGGAATAGTTGTTAGCCCATGTCTTATGCAATTAAACCTAGTCAGATGTACTCAAATTTTAATATTCTTCGTTTGTAACTTATTAAAATTACATGTTATGCCTCTAGTTGATGTATGATGTACAAATAAATTTGATTAATTTTCTATTACAGGAAGTGTGTTATGACTGTTCATATTATTAGTGTGTATGTGTGTGTGTGTGTGTGTGCGTGCGCATATGTGTACACACACACATATACATACATTGTATATATGCATATATATATATATACACACATACACAAATATATATAGACTTATAATATATATGTGTGTGTAGAGATGGCGGCGTGGGTTCTCACCCCGGCATCCGAAACTCGGAGTTTTATCATGGCTACCGAATAAGTGTCACATATTTTTACAGATATATATATATATATATATATATATATATATATATGTTCATATTCATATGTGTGTGTATTGCGTGTATATATATATATATACACACACATGCATACCCATCTTCCCCCACACAAACACAAACATGCATACCTGAACAAACATACAATGGGCTTCTCACAGATTTTTGTCTAGCAAATTTCTTCACACAGGATAGGGTGAATTGAACTCTCGTCAAAGACACTTACTCAAGACTGCAGTAGAAGTGAACTTGAAATGTGGATGGAAAATAAACTTGTTAATCATAAAACTATATGTTTGTACATATGTATATATGTATTTATATATACATACATATATATATATCATCATCATCATCATCATCATTCAACGTCCGCTTTCCATGCTTGCATGGGTTGGACGATTTGACTGGGGACTGGCAAACCAGATGGCTACACCAGACTCCAATCTGATCTGGCAGAGTTTCTACAGCGGATGCCCTTCCTAATGCCAACCACTCCGAGAGTGTATTGGGTGCTTTTTACATGCCACGGGCACGAGGGCCAGTCCGGTAGTACTGACAACGGCCACGCTCAAATGGTGTTTTTTTAAGTGCCACCTGCACAGGAGTCAGTCCAATGTTTTGTTCACATGTCACCGGCACGAGTATATATATATATATATACACACATACATACATATAAATATATATATACATTGCCGAATTAATACGACCATAAAAGAATGACCAGATAAGTCTTCCTCTGTTTTCTAGCCAGGCTTCCACTTACTACTTATTTTTGCCTTTGATCTTACATACATTACACACTGCTTATTTCCATGTTTTCAGTTGTATTTCCTCGCACAGTCACTTAAAGCTATAACTTTGTCTTAGAATTAGCTGGCCGAATTTCTACCATTCTGTATTGACTGTGTGCAGACGATAGAAATCCCTAAACACCTCGTATTTCCATGTTTTCAGTTGTATTTCCTCACACAGTATATATATTCTCCTCCCCTTCGATTAACTCCTGCCCAGCGCCAGTTTGGTGCACCCGACCTCCCAACCCTCCACCAGTACCGGAAGTTCCTATTTTGTACTCCAGTACCGGAAGTTCCTATCTTCTACACCAGTACCGGAGGTTCCTATCTTCCTCACCAGTACCATGACTGTCCCCCATGAACACTTCTAAAGATTTCCCACCCCCACTTTGGGTTTATCCCCCTATGTAAGGTAGAGATCATATGGTGCATAATACGATAGTATAGTGGATGCTGGCTGAAAGGAATGCTGCTGATTGTCATGTTCTCTGCAAAATGCGAGCTTTCTTTTCAGGTACATGAC
>NC_068989.1:69589838-69598652 GCF_001194135.2 Octopus bimaculoides | reverse complement strand
TATATATATATATATATATATATATATATATATTTATATATGCAAATATGTCTTATATAATATTTCAAGAATGAATATTTTTACAGTGGATAAGTATAAATACAACAAGGGTGCATTCTGTGATAATGTTCTCCATAGGAATGGTATGGATCATGAAAATTCCGTTTTCATTTTAAAAGTTATTCACGAATATCTGCATGTGAAAACAAGCTTTTGTTATAATAGCATGCTTGTGTTGATTGTTTGTTGGAAATAATATTTTGCTTAAATTATACAACTTTCTCAACTCTGATAAGGTTTTTCTCCTACCAGGAAGACTCCTACTCCTTCACTGCCATTCAAGGAAAATGGATATTGGAACAATAGTTCCAGTATGTACACTGGTGGGTGTTGTAACACAAGGAAAGGGATATGGGGAAGGTTAATGTTGTGTGTGTGTGTGTGTGTGTGAGAGAGATGTTTTTTTCTCTTCTTTTTGCTTTTCAGAGTTGTTGAGTATGTACATGCTGCATTAGTTTAGACCCAGATCAGCCTTGCTCAATAATCAGATAGACTGGTAATCAAGGCCATTTTAGCATTTTAAGGATATGCTAAGCTACATAATCTAATGTGTCCTATAGATAATTATGATGGTGAAATATGGTTTGAAGTTGCTATTTCTAGCAGGTCAAGTTATCACACAAATAAACCTTGTATAGGAACATGTATACTAACAAAATTATAGTTATTTGTACTTTATTTTATTGATGGAAGGCAAAATCAACCACAAAGCATTTCATCTGATATTCTGACAATTCTGCCAGCTCACAGCCTCCATGTTGGTTTGTTTATATCTCTGTAACTTAATGGTTAGGCCAGGGAGTGATTAATCAACTAAATTTTCAAGCTGGTGCTCCAGCATGGCTATAGTCCAATGATTGAAACAAATATAAAAGATAAAAGATATTCATACTTAAGAAAAAAAAAACGATTGAGTTATTATATAAATCAATATACACAGATCGATAAAATATGTATTGAACAGAGATAAGTGCTGAGGTTCAATATGACAAATGTTTGAAGATGAAGCTCCAGCATGGCTGCAGTACAAAGAGTGAAACCAGTAAAAGAATTCAAAGAATAAAGAATTGGTGTATTGCTTTAGGGCAAACACTCTAGAATAGAGGTAAGCAAGCTCAAAGCAAGCCAACTCTGCAACAGATGTTTCATTTTTGGTGACAGTGTTTCTCACTTCCTTTTGTATTGCTTCTACTGCCATTCAAGGTTTTCATGCAAGAACGAAGAAAACATATTCACTTCAGTGACTTTTATCCTTTATTCTACTTTGACTTGTTTCAGTCACTGGATTGCGATCATACTGGAACACTGCCTTCAAGCTTTGGCTTTTAGCCAATCGTGTCGACCCAAGCACTTGTACTTGTACTTTTATTGATCTACATTTGTTGAATCACTGAGATATGCTTTGTGACACCTCATTTGTTTTATACCTTTAAATACACACACACAGTTGTGGAGATGTTGAAAATATCTGGCAAAGTTGATCATTTATTAGTCACCTATGCAGTTTACTCAGGTAGTACAAAAAAGGGTCTTTTCTAAAGACTGACACAGTATTGTCTTCATCATAAAGAAGATAATCTGTGAAGGAGCAATTACTGAGGCAACAAACCTAGAGGCCAAGTTATGAAACTAATGGAATTAGTAATAACATAAATAATTCAGAAGACAGTTATTTAATTGAGATGCAATTTCCCCACCCATCCACCCACCCACCAGGTTCTGGCCTTGTTGTGGTATGGGGGCTTGTGTGCCCCAATAACCCTGAGAGATATGCCAGCAAGAACACTAGTTCCTGGAAGGGCCTCCCATGCTAGGCAGATCAAAGGACAGAGGACAGACTAATATGGATCACCTCATACTAGAGGTAAAAATGGGTTTGTGGTAGGACAACAACCCCACCTAAAAAAAGGTAAAGTTACAAAAGTATCGATGACAATTCAAAACCAACAAGGCCCAGGAGAAGAAGGTCTTTCCTCAGGGAAACATATGAACATCCTGCATTACACATCAAGCTTGACTTGGAATCCACAAGGGAGACAGAAAGGAAGATGCCTTAAAAAATAACTGGTGGTGGGGTATTGAAGCAGAGCTGGAAAAATAAGGACCCAACTGGAAAGAAGCAGAAAACACAGTTTAATGGGAGAATTGAGCCAGGATGGAGTACCACTTGATGCCCTCTTCCTAGTGAGATAACTGCAGACGCTTTTAACAAAGAACAAGACAGGGAAAGGCTTTTAACAGGATGCTGCACTCTGTAGCTTAGTGGTTGCAAGGAATACTAAATTAAGATGAATGGCTTTGTAAAAGAGCCATAAAAGCCATGTACAGAGATATTGTCAGCCATAAAAGTCATGTACAGAGTTAGCAGGAGTTTCATGCAAGTAAGTGTCCATCAGGGTTAAGTTTTCAACAGTTTTCTGCTTATTGGAGTTCTCTGGGACATTGCAGAGAAGTTAAACCTTTTGTTACTATATTTCTGTTGAAATACACCACCTTTGTTTTAATTAGTTTTGAAAATAATGAACAATTTAGTAAAATAACTAACATTAACATGAAACTTTGATGGAAGGTTTTAATTTAGATACAAACAGGAAATCTGTATCATAGAACCAAGAGTGGTCTCAGTTGGATTGGTATCAAAAGGGTTGAGATTGGCTGTCCATGGTAATTCTATATGCTGTTGTGTTAGTTCACAGCTAAATCTGTTCAAGAATTTGAAAATAAATACCAAATATAGAAGCAAAGCCTAGAATCAAATTTTTAAAGTAAATCTTAGTAAAGACAAACATTTTGATAAGCAATAAAGAAGACAGGGCTCAACTATTTTCTGGGAAAGGGTCATGGGAATAATATTACATTTTTATTGTCCTCTTAAGAATTTTAGTTATTTCAAATATTTTACTTCAGTAACTATGAAAAAGACCCAACTGACAGCAGCATAGACTGTGCAACATAACAACACCAAATTTCTTTTGTCAAGACTAGAATCCATCCTTCAATACACAGCATCAAACACATTGATATTCTGATTGTTTGCATGATTGATTAGCTACGAGTAAAATTTCTAAGACTGACAATATCTTTAAAGTGATATTCATCTGTCCAAAATTCTTCTACATTGTTCCTCGTTATCCCTTTCTTGCACAAACAGAAAGTTATAAATATTTAATGTAGTTCACAGTTGTTGTATTATTAATAGAGGAGTAAGCATAGATGGGAAGAATTACAGATATATATCAATATAAATAACCAATTTATATGAAAGTGACAGATATAGATGGAACATGTAGTATGAGAGGAACACCTACATATAGAGATAAATTCTTCAATATATTGTTGTCAAACATTGTAGAACTACCATCAGGCAAGATGAATAAATATATTTACCTTTATTTAACAGAAAGAGACTGCACGGCTAATAAGTACATAGTACTTTCCAAATATTTCTATTTATATTATTTCATGGAGAATGAAAATCTACCCTGAATGTCTTCTTGGTTTTAGTTTCAAATTATAGCTGGCTTAGATTTTTTTCATACCCAGTACACTTATTTTGTTTTGTTTTTGTAATGGAATTTGTGGACAGTAGAGCCACTAGTTACAGGTTTGCAACAGGAAAATCGTTAGTTTATTTCATTTTTCATTTCTGACAGAAAGAGTGACAAAAGATTAACTTGATGTGGAATAATATCTGAAGGGACTTAGTTTATAAAGCACTACTTTCATGGTTTTTCTCCCCAATGATTATATACTTTGCTAATATGCATCAACAGAAGATATACGCATATATACATACACACATAGGATAACTATGGACAGCTACTCCAAAACCTCCAGCTTTTTTATACAGATTATTAATTCACATTTATACCAATAATAATTGGTGCACCTGGTTTTGTGAGTAAATGATAACCAACAGTTTGGATATGCTAAGGTTTTCAGAATAAGAAATCAACCAGCTAACTCACACATTACAAATACAACCTGTAGGTGTAGTAGTCAAAATATGCAAGACATTTCCAAAGTTTAAAATGTTAACTTGTTTTTTTTTTATGATATCTACATTCCGATGATGGAGGTTTGTATGTTTGTAAGCAACCAGTTCCTCCCTCAGAAGAAGAATTCAAATAATTAAAAGCAGAAGAAAACTTCACCTGTGTAGGCAGAGATATGACCATGTGGTGGTTAAAGGGTTCATTTCACAACCACATGGTTTGTGAAGTGAACTTCTAAACTGTACAAAGTGACTGCACCAATTTTAATGTGATATTCTTGATAGTTTATTTATGGTATGGTTGAAGAGTTTAACAGCTCTTATCTCATTACTTGTACTACAATACAATATAGAATGACTGCAAAAAAATTAGCACATTCTCATTCAGTAGACTTGAGTGTAAATCAATACTATTCGTAGATATAACTTGATGTATGAAAACAGAGCATGTCATATTGGGTTACAGAAATGATTTTTCATATTACATAATGAAACTTGTTTAATCCATTGACCCCCCTAATGCCTTTTATCTTTTACTTGTTTCAGCCATTGGATGGTAGCCATGCTGGGGCACTGCCTTGAAGGGTTTAGTAGAACAAATTGACCCTAGTACTCACTTTTAGGTTTGGTTCTTATTCGATCATTTTTATTTTGTAGAACTGCTAACTTATGGTGACATAAACAAACCAACACAAGTTATCAAGTACTGAGGGAACAAACAAACAAACACACACACACGCACATTTACTTGTTTCAGTCATTGGACTGTGGCCATTCTGGGGCACCAGAATTTTAGCTTAAATGAATCAACTCCAGGATTTAATATTTTTTAAAGCCTGGTACTTATTCCCTAGATCTCTCATGTCGAACTACTAAGTTACATGGATATAAACAAACCAACATCTGTTGTCAAGTGGTGGAAAGGATAAACCCAGACACACACACAAATGATGGGCTTCTTTCAGTTTCTCTCTACTAAATCCACTCACAATGTTTTGGTCAACCCAGGGCTATAGTAGAAGACGCCTGCCCAAAGTACCATGCAGATGCAGTGGAACTGAACTTGGAACTATGTGGTTGGGAAACAACCTTTTTACCACATGGCCATGATGACGAGTCCCATAATCTATTGGCACCAAAGGTTATAGTGTCTCTTAGAAAGTCTCTAAATAAAACCCAGAGAAGATTGAAACTTAACACCACTGCAAGCTAATTTTAAAATGGAGATTTTGTTTAGCTCTGGGTCAAACTCAGTTGAACAAACCTATGTTGAAAGGCATTCCAACCATGTCCACCCTGTCTGTGTTTGGTAGTGTAGAGAAACAAATGATATCTTGGACTACATTATTGAATGAATGTCCTTCCTTGGTTTAACCCTTAAGCATTTAAACTGGACATATCCGGCCCAACAATTTTACCTGTTTTATGTTGAAGTTGGCCAGATACAGCCTTTCACACCTACCCTACAATGTCATTCTTAAAATAAACAGTCACATTTTCAAAATCTTGAAGCCACAAGATAGATACTCCATGATTGATTTTAAAAAATGTGGATGAATAAGCATTACATTTGATAAATTAATCTGAATGCCAAAGGGTTAAGGAAGTACAGCAATGCCTCAATATATGAGTTAATTTGTTCCCGGAGACCGCTTGTAAAATGAAAACTCATAACGCAAAGCAATAATTTCCCCATAGTAGCAATGTTATAAATCGTAATTCGTTCTCAGAATATTTTACCTATAAAATTTATAATGCTCATAAATGAATGGCAATAAAACAAATGTAGAATGTTAAAGAATATTTTATGTAAAGCAAAAAGAATGTCAAGATCATTTCTGATAAAAAAATATTATTATAATCGTTTTCTGAATCACTTTTACTCGCACTAGATTCATGCACACCATCACTTGTAGATGTGATCACTGATTCACAAGAACTCATTGACAGATCTGTAGATTTCTTTTTAGAAAACAAATCTAGAGTTGTTTGCTAAGGAAGAAGCTTTTTTTGACTCTCTATAAATTTCTCGGTAACATGCAGAAGCATTTGTTATGGTAGTAGAAGCTTTTACATTTTATTCAAAATTTGGATCTTGAAAAATTTCAGCTCACCATACAAAAGTAGGCTGAAAAATAAAACTCATAAACACGGGGTCTTGTAAAGCTGATCCTCATAAAGTGAGGTATTACTGTATAATAAGATTTTAGGAAGATTTGACTGCAATTTCTTGCACGTCATGGGGCCATGTAGAAGTTCTCTCATTGGCTCAGATAATAAAACACTTGTCAGTTTTAGCAGCTGTAGCATACACCAACAAAGTGTTCTTAGAGTAAACTAAAGTGAAACACTTGAGAGTTATAGAGTTCAACAATTAACACTGTAAAAATCCAATTAACAAGACAAAGAAAAAATGAAAAACTACTGGATTTCTTGCTGGTTAGCCATGCTCTCCAATCCGTTCTATTTTACAACCAAATTAAAATGGAATATAATGTTGAATAAATGAAATTTGTAGACAACTTAACTAACAAACCATTGTTCTCCAGCCATTGTATCTTTTTCTATCTCTCAAATAATTTCCTTAAAATAGATTTGAAATAACTTTGTTGGTTATTTCTGGTGATACACCCTCCAGTTATGAAACTACATTATCTTCATCACCACCACCATCATCATCATCATCATCATCATCATCATCAGCACCACCATCACCACTGCCGTCGTTGCTGCCTCTACCACCACCACCACCATTGTCATCACTGCCACTATTGCTGCAACCTCTGCCACCAGCAGCAACATGGATTTATATAGTTTCATAATAAGTGTGAAATATATTTCAATGAAATAATAGTTTTTTTTTTTTTTTGCTTTTACCTAGATAATAGCTCCGCAATAAAATTTTCAATTTTAAATTTAATGAGTAAAAATTTGTATAATTTGCTTATACTAACTAATTTTTTGGTTAAGTAATTTGTAATTTCAACTAAATTTTGTTTCAAAAATATTTTTAATAACCTGCCCCCACTCCCACTCCACCACATAAATGAAGATAAATAGGAAACAAACATGAAGAAACAATTTATTTGTAATACTCTAAGAAACATCTTGTCGATCTTGTCGTAGTTTATATATCATCATCATCATCACCATTTAATGTCCATGCTAGCATGGGTTGGACAGTTTGACTGGGTTGGCACACTGGAAGGCTGTGCCAGGCTCCAGTCTGATTTGGCATGGTTTTCTACAGCTGGATACCCTTCCTAATGCCAACCACTCTGAGAGTGTAATAGGTGCTTTTATGTGTCACTGGCATGAGTGCCATTTGCATGACACTGGTGTCAGTCATGACTGTGATTTTGCTCAGCTTAATGAGTCTTCTTCTCAAGCATGACATAATGCCAAAAGTCTTGGTCATTGCCTCTGTGAGGCCCACTCAAAAGGAACTCAGCCACCTCACCTCCATGAAGCCCAACATTTGAAAGGAACTCAGCCACTTTGCCTCTATATATACCTTACATCTTTTACTTGTTTCAGTCATCTGATTGTGGCCATGCTAGGGCACCACCTTGAAGGGCTTTTAGTCAAACAATTTTCCTTCATTTGTTTATGCATTTCATGTTATTTGCACCACTGGTGACATCCTGTACCCAGATATGCAAGTATATTTATATATATATATATATATATATATATATATATATATGTACCTCTCTTTAACTATCTCACACAGTCTCTGATGAAGGGATATCCATAATATCCCAGAAACAGCTGTAAGGCTATATCAATATCTTTTTCTTATAAATGTCCTGAAAACTCCTCACAAGCCTTGGCTGTGTTATCTCACTTTGTCTAATGTATTATTGCTCTTCCCCTACATCTTATCTACCATCTACAACATTTACTCCTTAAGTCTATACAAAATTTTTACATTTGTCACCCCACCAACATTTGACAACCGAAATATCATCAAAAGAGACTGATATAATAACTATTGAAATTTATTTGTTTTGTTATTGTTGTATTGCTCTAGGACAGCTCCCAGGTGACAGTCCTATGACATGCAAGCAGCTGTCTGAATAACAAGGCCTGATGCATTGGTCCTTCTGTTTAGTCATACCATGTTACCACTAGACAGAAGACCACTTTGAGCAATCTAACATAGAGTGGTCAATCTCACTAAGTGCAGCATGGACAGTTTGGGTATAATGTACTCTCTCCACTGCCAAGTCCCAAATATACCCACACATGTATCCCAACATATTCCAGTGTATTCCCAACATATCCCAACATATTCCAGCTAATGTGAGGGTGGGCAACGTGAAGATGGTCAGAGCATAATATTTGCTTCTCTGTATCCTGGAGGGCTATTAATGAAATTGGATGACAATGGTTCTTAGTAGATGTAACATCAATGTCATCAAATCCAGTGATATGTCACTGATTATCAGTCAGTGTAACACAGCTATGTGGGTAGATATCAAATCCAGTTGTATATGAATGATTTTACAGTGGGTGTAAAGATATAAAGAAAAATATTTGCTTGGATACATGTATGAAAATGTAGTAGAGATTTAATGTTATAATCACTAAAACAGACACATTTCAATAGCATAATTATTTAAATGTACAAGTATACCAGGCTTGACATACATACTCAGAAATTAATGGATACTTTCATCTGTAAACTATAATAGCATATACAAATGATACATACATATATATATATATATATATATATATATATATATATATATATA
>NC_068989.1:69583527-69584137 GCF_001194135.2 Octopus bimaculoides | reverse complement strand
TATATACTATAACTGTTGACTAGAGGGGAAAGTATATCAATCCAGGAATATCTTGGGTATATACACAACAAAAATATTTATATGAATAAAAAAAATAATACGCAAGAAACAAAAACCACTTCAGTTTAATGGTTATGTGTATATTTGGATGCACAAACATGAGTGTGTAAGTGAGTGGCATAATACATATTCGTATATATGTGCATGAATATGTGTGTGTAGGAGTTTGTGTATATATGTGTGTACGTAGGAGTGTGTGTATATGTACATGTAGGAGTGTGTATATGTGTGTGACGGTGTGTGAAGGAAAGGTAGAGAAAGCAAGAAGAGTAGGTGGGGTAAGAGATGGTGTGGTGGGTTAAATTTAACAAAATTCGCTTAGGAGTCGAAATCTCAGACCAGTCTGAAGACTCATATGATACTGCAGCTGGAATCAGGTGTGAAAGAGTTTGTGTTTGGATATTTATTTATTTTTTTTTTCCTTTCATCTCCTCCAAACAAAGAACATTCAAAGTTCAATTTAGCTGACCTTATTTTCGCAATTATTTTTGATAACATAATTTGTGAGGTTTTGCAGATTTATCTTCGTTAACAGAAAAAAAAAAAAAAA
>NC_068989.1:69577931-69582034 GCF_001194135.2 Octopus bimaculoides | reverse complement strand
TATATATATATATATATATATATATATATATACACCTTCTTTAACTGAGCTCAGTCTTTGAGTCGTGGTCATGCTGGGGTACTCTTTGAAAATGGTCTTTAATTCATTGTATCAATGGAAATACTTAGTCTGGGATGTCAGAGAGAGAGAGAGAGAGAGAGAGAGAAAGAGAGAGATAGAGAGAGAGAAAGAGAGCGAGAGAGAGAGAATGTGCATGTGTGTATACATACACACAAAATGCATTCAATAGTTTCCTTCCACATGCATATACACTACACACATACACACTCACATGCAATAAATATATATGCATATATATATTTAAATATATACACATACACACCACACACACATACATGCAATATATGCATATAAACACGCACAATACACATACATAACATACACAAATATATTCAACAGTTTCCTCTCATACATGTATACGCAGCTAGCTTCAGGAAAGGGGGAATAGACCTCATGACTTTTTCTGTTCCTCTAAAATCTATAGGTAAGGAGAACTGAGTGAGATTAGGAATGATGCTTTTGTACAGCAGTAACAAAAAAAAAACACTTGTTGCATATTCTTTCTCAAATCAATTTGGCAAGCTGTATTTGATTCTCATACGCACATAAACTTCAATGTTCTTAGTTTTATGTTATTTAAATGTGAATATGATTGACCTACAGAACATAGACAAAGAGATACAAAGGTGTTACATACAAATAGAGATTCAAAAAGAAAATGCTCGTACAAATATATATATATAATTATATTAATTATATGAGGTTCTCTACTGTAGTATTTTGAATTCAAGTATAATAGTTTGTGAAGTACATGAAAAAAAAGAAATAATAATAATAATAATAATAATAATAATATTTTTTTTCTACTATATGTACAAAGCCTGAAATTTTGGGGGAGAGGGTTAGTTGATGACATTGACCCCGAAAAGGATGAGAAAGGCAAAGTTGACCTGGACTGAACTAGAACGTAACAAACAAAATGTCACTAAGCACTTTGCACAAGGCCATTAATTTTGATGGCAGGGGACAGGCCGGTTACATCAACCCCCAGTACTTGACTAGTACTTTATTTTATTGACCCAGAAAAGTTTGAGAGGCAAAGTTGACCTTGGCAGCATTTGAACACAGAATATAAAGATCTGGAAGAAATGCCACTAAGCATTTTGTTTGATGTATTAACAATTCTGCCAGCTCACTGCCTTAATAATAATAATAATAATAATAATAATAATAATAATAATAATGATAATAATAATAATAACGATGGTGCATCAGCATGGCCGCAGCTCTGAGCTGAAACTACAGGAAAAAAAATAATGATAATAATCTCTACTATAGGCATAAGGCCTGAAATTTTGGGGGAAATGGCCAGTCAGTTACACCGACCTCTGTGCTTGACTGGTATTTTATTTTATCAGCCCTGAAAGGATTAAAAGCAGACTTGGCCTTAGCAGAATTTGAATACAGGTTTTAAAGACCACTCTGCCAGCTCACCTTAATAATAATAACAACAACAGTAAGGAGAAGAATTTCTAATTTTGGCACAAGGCCATCAATTTGAGGGGTAGTAGCTAAGGTGATAACATCAATCCAGTATTTGACAAGTACATTATTTTATCAACACAAAATGAATGAAAAGCAAAGTTGACTTTGGTGGGATTTGAACTCAGAGTATAATGAGTCAGAAAAGGTATTGCAAAGCATTTTATCCAATGCTTTAGTGATTCTACAAACTCACTACCTTAATAATAATAATAATAATCTTTTCTGCTATAGGCACAAGGCCTGAAATTTAATGGGGGAGGGTGCTAGGCAATTACATTGATCCTGGTGCTTGATAGGTACTTTATCTTATCAACCTTGAAAGGATGAAAGGCAAAGTCAACCTCTGTGGTATTTGAACTCAGACTGTAATGAACAGGAACAAATACCACTGGGCATTTTCTCCAGTGTTCTAACAATTCTGCCAGCTCGCCACAATAATAACAATAATAATAATAATAAGAAGAAGAATGATGATGATGGTGGTGATGATAATGGTTCCTGGCTTAAGCACAAGGCTAGTAAATGAGAGGAAGGAGGGATAATCAATTTTATTGACCCTGGTTCTAGGCTGGTACCTTATTTTGTTGACCCCAAAAGATTGAAAGACAAAAATAATAATAATAAAGTAAGTAAAATATAAAAAAAAACAAAGCAGTTTGTTTTTTGCAGAGTATTATATATTTTGGTAAATGATACTGAAATTGAATTTCTTTATCTTCAAATTAAATGATTGAATTGTTTACACTGTTGTGAATGTGAGACCAAATTCAACAAGTTGCTAGACAACTTTGAATATATTGTACAAATAAATAAGTAAACAAATAAACAAAGAGAATGGTAAATAAGACAATCGGAATTACATTGAGATTGTAATTGGTATAAACCATGTGAGAGAAAGGAAATTATTTTTAAAACTCAACAAAGAATTCACTTTAAAGAAAAAGAACAAAACAATACAAAGAATAATTCTATATTTTTTTTTTTATATTTTCAGAAATTTTTTTCATAAATGGAAAACATTTTATAACTATTTTTATAAAGGTTAAATTTGTTTACTATAGAAAGTGGGGCAGAAAAAAACAAAACAAATAAACTTACCATATCAGATCCTCGTTTGAGGAAAGAACGTCGGATTATAGCTAAATCCTCAAAAATCGACGCTAAACTTGTACGCGACTGGTTATGATATTCTTTGTTGACCTGCAGCATGGTCAAAGATAATGATGACCCTGAGTTGGCCAAATTATTATTATATTCCAGAACAGGGCTTGCTAAGCTAAACCGAGAAGGAGTCTGGGAACTGGTTTTCCTGGACATATAGCTATTCATACAATTAACAAAGTAAAAATCATGAAAAAAATAAAAGACTACAAAATTTCTTGGACGATGAAAAATTCTATGAGACTAAGATTCCCTTAATGAAAAAAGTGGGAATAATTAATAGATTAGAAAAATATATTTAATATTGTTTTGGTATTTGGTTTGGCGTGTCTTTTTTTTTTTGTTTATGTATTGGTTCTTTTTTTTTAATTTTTCACGCAAGGAAACAAGAACTTGTCTAGTGTGGAGATAACTTTTTAAACCATGCCTATACACTAAATTAAGTTATAATACATTTTTAGTATTTACATTGTTTTAAGAAAGAAAGAAAAGTAGAAAAGTGGTAAAAACATTGTAGCAAAAAAACAAAAACAAAAACAAAATTCCAGTTTTAATCTTGTTTGGAGATTTTAGAGATCTAACTAAGAATAAATTTAGATTACCAGCTCTACCCAATGTCATGTTTAAAAAATCCAAAAATCTATAAATAACCATGACAAGAATGAAGAAAGGATATTATCTATAAGCACGTTAAACTTGGATTTTCTACTAATACGGATTCCGAGAGAGGAATCGGCACAAAGAAAATAACCAATTCTTTACAACTACATCATTCTATGTGCTGCTAGATTCTCTACATCCACACATCTAATCATCGCGGTGGCTGCTGCTGCTGCTGCTGCCAACGCTGGTGTTTTATAATGTGCTGCATAATACACCTTTTCTTTCTTTCTTTTCTTTTTTTTTTTAAGCATCAAATTCGGAAAGTATCCCTTCTACATAGGAACCCACCAGAACACTGTAAATATAAAACAAAAGAATCGCTATCAACAGGAGGGTTCGGTTTGGAATATATTCTCATGCTAAGAAAATCAATAATTTAAATCCTTTAGCCAATAGCTCCAATCGGTTATGAGGAACTTTCTGATAGAACTGCTCTGTGTAGGTGAAGGCAGCAATGACAATACGAGAAGCAGCAGCAACAGAAGCAGCAGCAACAGAAGTAGCAGCAACAGAAGCAGCAGCAGTTTTTGACAGAGATGCAGTAAAAGAGAAGAAATATAGAGAGAAGTTATTGAGAGATGTAGTTGTGTGATTATTGACAACAAAACAAAATCGAAACACTTATATTAGGGAAGATAGCACTTACTATATACAGGTGGGTGAGTGTGTATGTGTGTATATGTATATATATATATATATATATATATATATAT
>NC_068989.1:69574233-69577921 GCF_001194135.2 Octopus bimaculoides | reverse complement strand
ATTTGTGTGTATATATATATATATATATATATATATATATATTATGTATGTGTGTGTGCGTGCATGAAAGTATGCATGAATGTATACGTTTTTATATTTGTGTGAATATAAATAGGTATACGTATACACATATATAAATATGTATGTATGTATGTATGTATGTATAGATAGATAGATAGATAGATAGATAGAGAAACAGATATTTAGACATAGATATATATATATCTAGACATATAAACACACACACATACATATGTATATGTATACTATCACCTACATATACATACAAATATATACATATATATCAATAGAAACTCACACACATATACATAACACTCACATACATGTGCATATATATATATACATAGCTATGCACACATTCACAAACATATAAATTGTGTGTGTATATATGTATTATGCATGACTATATTTATGACTGTATATGTACACACACATACACACTCACAAACATAAATTAAGTGTGTATATGTGTGTGCGTGACTGTATTTGTGTCTGTATGTATACACACACATATAGACATGGTTGCATAATTAGAAACTTTGCTTCACTTTCACATGGTTTGGGGTTTTCCTTCCCACTAAATGACACCTTGGGCAAGCGTCTCATATTATAACATCAGGCTGATCAGTTCCTTGTATGTGGAATTGGTATATGGAGACAGTACTGAAGTCCTATTCCCTCTGGCCTTCCCCCACTTGAACTCACTCTACCTTGACACAGTGTGGACTTAGTTCCCCATTGACAGGCCCTGGGTATGTGTGGTTACGTTGGATTATAAGGTTATGGTAATTAGGTAAATGGATATGTATTAATTTGTATATATGCATTCTTTTTTTTTTATTTTCTTCCAAGAGTGGAGCCTACGTCCTTATCCCAGCATCATGGCTGTTAGATTTGATCCAGTAAACTAGACCGCTTGGCAAAGCTAGTGTAAATGGGATGGAGGTATGTTGAATTGTTAGTATAGTTGTTATTGTCTGTGCGGATAGTTTTATAAGACATCTATTTGATATATATCATAGGCCAACCCTTGACCATTTACTAAATTCACTCCACAACCCAATCCAAATTGTAGCTGCTATCACCAACCATCCAATTCATATTTATCATTAATGACCTTACTCCCTTAAATCAACCCTTGTTCATCATTCAGTATATTTGACTCCCACCTCCCCACCTTGTCCAATCTTTAACTGTCCCTCATTCTCTCCATCACACACTTGGAATCACTACCCAGTGACACTTTCTGCAGCTCTACCCCAACCTGGGGGCCAAGCCTGAGACCTCATCACCACCATCATTATTGCTCCAGCTCTTCACTGATTTCTCCCACCCACTCATTTATAATGTGAGCATTCATTCACTTGTCTCCTCTACAACAAGACACCTATTCTGGCCCCCTTTCTTCATATCTCTTATCTTTTACTTGTTTCAGTCATTTGACTGGGACCATGCTGGGGCACCACCTTGATGGGTTTTAGTCCAGGCCTTATGGTTTTAAGCTTAATACTTATTATATTGGCCTCTTTTGCTGAACTGCTAAGTTACAGGGACATAAACACACCAGCACCATGGGAGGGGGACATAAACACACCAGCACCATGGGAGGAGGACAAACACAGACACAAAGGCACATAGATATGTACATACATATATACAATGGGCTTCTTTCAGTTTCTGTCTACCAAGTCAAGTGGGACTGAACCCAGGACCATGTGGTTGGGAAGCAAGTTTCTTACCACACAGTCATGCCTTTCATCACCTAACATAAACTGCCCCCCACCCTGCTAAAGTTAACCCCCTGCTCAGCTGAAGAAATTAGTCTTGCAAGTTACATGAAGACTAAGCTAGTGCTGGGGCCATCAAAAAAAATAAATAAATAAAATAAAGCACTGAGTACTCTGTTAAGTGTTTGGTGTTAGGAAAGGCACTCAGCCATTGAAACTGTACCAAAGCAGATATTGGAGGACAATGGGCAATACAGTCCTCCAACTGATCAGACCCAGTCAAACCCACCAACACATAGCAGCATGGAAGATGCTAAAAGCTGGTGACGACAATGATGATGACAATGCTGCTACTGTTGATGATGATGATGTATGTATGTGTAAGTTCTTTTCTCAACCACATGGTTTTAAGTTCAGTCCCACTATCTGGCACCAAGGACACAAAACTTGGACCAACCAAAGTCTTGTGAACTGAACTTGGTAGACAGAAACTGAATCAAGAAACTGGTAATCAGTGCTTTAGTTATTGTTTACATCCCTTGTCTAAGAACCCACTAAAACATACACTTATACACACACAGTATACATGTATATATATATATATATACACACTCATACTGGGACACTGCCTTGAATTTTTAGTTGAAGGAATCAATTCCAGAACTTCTTTCTTAAGCCTGATGCTTATTCTATCAGTCGCTTTGCTGAACCACTAAGTTGCAAGGATGCAAATACACCAACACCAGTTGTCAAGCACTGTGGGAGTGGGACAGAGACAGAACCCCCCACACACACACACACTCACACACAGACATATATATAAATATAATGGGCTTCTTTCAGTTTCCATCTACCAAATCCACTCACAAGGCTTTGGTCGGCCCATGGCAATAGAAGAAAACACTTGCCCAAGGTGACTGAACTTAGAACCATGTGACTGGGAAGCAAGCTTACCACAAAACCATGCCTGCGCCTATATAAATATATATATATATATATATATATATATATATATATATATATATATATATATATATATATATATATGTATATATATATATATGAACACATGTATTTATGTTTGTGTGTGCATGTTTATGTCTCCTTGACCTGACATCATGACTCAGTAATAAAATGAGCATCACTGTTATACAATACACATAGCATCATTCATTTCCAATGTTCCATGAAAAGCATGCCCAGCCATGGGGAAATATTGCCTTGCTTAGAAACAGGTAAGGCTGCTGAAAGGAAAATGTATCTGGCTGTAGAAAATTTGCCTCAACGATTTCCATCTAACCCATACAAGCATGAAAAAGTAAATGGTAAAATGATGATGAGGATGATGATGATGATGACGATGATGATATAAACATATAGACAAAGAAATGGGAAATAGGAAAATATAAACTGCACATAAAAATACGTAAAGTATATTTTCTTTTATTTTTTTATTCTTTTACTTGTTTCAGTCATTTGAATGCGGCCATGTTGGAACACTGCATTTAGTTGAACAAATTGACCCCAGGACTTATTCTTTGTTAGCCTAGTACTTGTTCTATCGTACTCTTTTCCCGAACCACTAAGTTACAGGGATGTAAACACAGCAGCATTGGTTGCCAAGCGATGTTGGGGGGGGGGGGACAAACACACACACACACACACACATACATCATCATCATCATTGTTTAACATCCACTTTCCATGCTAACGTCAAACGATGATGATGATGATGATGATGATGATGATGTATGTGTGTGTGTGTGTGTTTGTCCCCATATATACATATATAAACGATGATGATGATGACGATGATATATATATATATATATATATATATATGTGTGTGTGTGTGTGCGGGCGACACATGAAATTTTTCGAGCGGGATCGTTGCCAGTGCCCCTGGACTGGCTCATGTGCGGGCGACACATGAAATCTTT
>NC_068989.1:69572725-69573945 GCF_001194135.2 Octopus bimaculoides | reverse complement strand
TTGTCCCCATATATACATATATAAACGATGATGATGATGACGATGATATATATATATATATATATATATATATGTGTGTGTGTGTGTGCGGGCGACACATGAAATTTTTCGAGCGGGATCGTTGCCAGTGCCCCTGGACTGGCTCATGTGCGGGCGACACATGAAATCTTTTGAGCTGGATCGTTGCCGGTGCCCTTGGATTGGCTCATGTGCGGGCGACACATGAAATCTTCCGAGCGGGATCGTTGCCGGTGCCCCTGGGCTGGCTCTTGTGCGAGTGACACATGAGGGTTTTCGAGCGAGATTGTTGCCAGTACCGCCTGACTGGCCTTTGTGAGGGTGACACGTAAAAGCACCCACTACACTCTCTGAGTGGTTGGCGTTAGGAAGGGCATCCAGCTGTAGAAACTCTGCCAAATCAGACTGGAGCCTGGTGTAGCCATCTGGTTTCACCAGTCCTCAGTCAAATCGTCCAACCCATGCTAGCATGGAAAGCGGACGTTAAACGACGACGACGACGATATATATTTATTTATATATATATATATGACGGGCTTCTTTCAATTTCTGTCTACCAAATCCACTGACAAGGCTTTGGTCGGCCCGAGGCTATAGTAGAAGACACTTGCCCAAAGTGCCACGCAGTGTGACTGAACCCGTAACAATGTGGTTGGTGAGCAAGCTACTTACCACACAGCCAAAATGTTCATCATTATGGTTTTCTTTGGTGATCACATCCTTCATATAAGGAATCCATGTGGATACACACACACACATACACGCACACAGACCATGCATTGGGAACAAAAGGTATAAACTGCATGATGTGTGTATCCTATTTTTTTCCAATATGTATACACAATATATACATATATATATATTATATATGTGGGTGGGTATATATAAATATACAGGGAGCAATGTGTAATTTGTCGCTACTTTATACTTTTAATTTCGTGCATGCGTGTTGTTTGTTTTTGATTTTGTTGACTGCACAGTATAGTAGGGTCAGTTGGGCGATTTTATAGAATAAATTTACTCTTTAGTATTTCAAGATATATTTATGTGATTGTGGTAAATATATCTGTTAAAATGAAATGTCGGTGTCATTCTTATTTTTGTGTAATCTAGACGACAATATATTCACTGGACCCTGTATGTATATATAAATGTGTGTGTGTGTGTGTGTGTGTGTGTGTGTGTGTGTGTGTGTGTGTGTG
>NC_068989.1:69566614-69572337 GCF_001194135.2 Octopus bimaculoides | reverse complement strand
ATATATATATATATATATATATATATATATATATATACAGGGATGGCCATAAGTTGTTTTACCCATTTCTTTATTATTATTAGAAATGGGTAAAGCAACTCATGGCCATCCCTGTGTACACACACACACACATACACAGAAAGGGACAGAGACAGATATTTATATATAAGTGGGTGTGTGTGTGTATTTATATGTTATATACGTGTTTGGGTGGGTTTATATGTATACCTATATAGATGTATAAGTTTTATATTCATATATATAAACATGCATATTTATAAATATGTATATTTAGATATTGAATATATGCATGAGAGAAAAGTTTAAGACCATTTGCCCATGGAAGCTTCTCTATGTTGTTGAGCTTTTCCTTATATCTGAATCTGTAGTAGAATTAGAAATTAAATTCCAGGCTTGGAAGTAAATCCTGGAATTAATGTGCTTTAGAATTAACTAAGCAAAGACAAAATTCTAGGAAGCAGGAAAACAAACAACACACAAATCTCATTAGGAAAATAACTTTGTTAATGATAAAGGCACTGGCAGGGATTCTACAGGGTGTACTCAATGCAAACTGTGGACACGTAAGAAATGGAATGGATAGCTAACAGAGAAAGTAGGTTTTATGTGTGGCTGATGCACAGAAGCAATACACAGTAAAAGCACAAGGGAAGTATATTTTTTTTTGTCAAATGTTCAAAAGGATCCACAGAGGTAGTAGGCAGTTTTTGTTACCTAGGTAATGAGCTTGCTTCCCAACCACATGGTTCTGAGTTCAATCCCACTGCATGACACCTTGGGCAAGTGTTTTCTCAGGCTGACCAAAGCCTTGCAGTAGGCAGAATCTGAAAGAAGCCCATTGTCATCATCATCAATATGTGTGTGTGTGTGTGTGTGTGTGTGTGTGTGTGTGTGTGTGTGTGTGTCGTAGTGTCTGTTTTTGCCCAACACCACTACTTGACAACTGGTGTTGGTGTGTTTACATCCTTGTAACTTAGCAGTTCAACAAAAAGGACCAATACAATAAGAGCTAGGCTTTAAAAAATTAGTCTTAGGGCCTATTTTTTTTTTTTTTACTAAAACCCTTCAAGGTGGTGCTCCAGCATAGCCACAATCAAATAACTGATTCAACTAAAAAACAAAAGATAGGTGACCTAACAGACAGTGGAGGAGGTTGCTCTGAAAGCATGGTTGCTACAATAATAATAGGATGGAGAATGTTCAGAGAGCCATTATCTCGTTTGATAACAAAAAAGCATCTCTCTCAGAGTTAAGGGTAGATTGTATGATGCTTGTACACAAACAACAATGCTAGATGATAGTGAAATGTAAGCTATGAATGCAGAGGACATGCAAAAGCTAGTAAGAAATGAAGCTAGCATACTCTGCTGGCTGGCTGTGCAAAATCAATGTGCAAGAATGATAAAGTGCAAATGTGTTGAGAGAAAAATAGGGTGTAATAGGAATCAGACGCAGTGTGCAAGAGAGAAGACTGCATTGGTGATGCATATGGATGAGAACAGCTGCATAAAGACAAAGTGCAAATGTGTTGAGAGAAACATTGGGTATAAGAGGAATCAGATGTAGTGTATCAGAGAGATGACTGCACTGGTAATGCATACAGATGAAGATAGTTGTATAAAGAAGTACTGATCACCAACTGTAGATGGAGCCTGTAGAAGAGGGAAACCCAGAAAGGCATGGAATGAAGTAGTAAAGAATGACCTCCAAATTTGAGTTCCACAGAGGAAATGACAAAAGACTGAGATGATTGGTGAGTTGCTCTACTCAAGAAGATTCAACCATCTCAGTACAAATGAGGGCCTAAAAGCATATTGTTTGCATCTATGTGTCTGAACCCCATGACAGGACATGTTTGCATGGAAGATCTGTAAAAAGTAAAACAGCTTGGATGGTAGTGACTTTTGTTTGAGTGATGTCATGACAAAGTGTTAGAAACATACACACATACCTGTTTTCAACTAAAGCCCTGGGCCAACCAAAGTCTTATGGATGGTTTCGGTAGATGGAAACTGAATGAAGTCTGTTGTATTGTGGATTTGTTAGCTAACTCCTCCTACATCGTTTTATCGATTTTGATGAAGTTTGACATGTGAGTAGAACTCATGTCTGGAAACCTTGTGACATACTTAGATTGTTGAAAAAAAATCGATAATAGGGCCCCTGGAAGGGATCCTTATATCTACTCCATATAACTAATATAGCTTATTTAAACATCCAAGGGAAATAACCCATAGCACCTGCACTTAAAATTGTCAGTTTTTAGTGAAGCAATCAATTTTTGATTCTCATGATCAGCAGACCTAATTCTGCATTTCACTACTTGCAGTTTTAAACTGCTAGTCCTTATTATTGCACTTTTTTGATTTGACTCTTAAACCTTAGAGACTTCATTCATACATTTATATACATACATACTTTCTTTGCACTTATATATACTACATTTATATATTAGCTTTAATAAATTAGCCTTGATAAAGTTAACCTTTAAAATGCCATGATGAGTAAGAGCACGAGTGAGTGCTTCTACTTCACAAGCTGCTCTAATGTATCAATGGCGATCTCAGGTAAGTCTCTGATTCATTATATTTGATATTTACTAAATCAAACAATTATTCTTCGTCTATTCTACTTCAATATCTAAACAGTTATATACATATTGCTGTAATTAATTTAGATATTGCATGAATAGACATTTTTTCAACATATCCAAATAACTAAATGTTGGCAATGCATGCAAGGTCTTCAATTAAACTTGATTACATGTTGAATGCCCATAACTCCGAAAATTCTGCATTTTACCAGTTAAACTTTTCTGATGACAGTAGATAAATTTTTGATTCCAGAACGTATTTAATAAGTGTGTCCCAATCCTGCTTTTACTCATGGACAGCTCTATGTCAGATGCTCTAGAGTTGGAAATCTGGAAAATTTATTCATTTATGCACCCAATGGCAAAACTAAAAACATTGTGTATCACGAAGCCCTGCAAGACTGAAATTTTGGAACAAAGATGCCTCTCCCTCTGACAACCTCTGACAACCTCTCTGACCAACCTCCGGAAACCTCTCTCAACAACCTCCAACAATCTCTCTCGCCAACCTCTCTCATCAACCTCTGACAATCTTTCTCGCCAACCTCCAACAATTTCTCCCACCTCCAGCTGACAGTTTTTCGTACTTTTTCGCGAAGGACAATACACCTTTTGTGGCAGTTGTAATGAAATTACTTTTTTATATCAGAGTAATAAGGCGTTTAAATAGAACATCTTTACCCCCAGGAATTACCAGGTACACCAGCTAGTATATATATATATATATATATATATATATATATATATATATATATATATATATGTGTGTGTGTGTGTGTGTGTGTGTGTGTGTGTGTGTGTGTTATATGTGTACATATATATAACAAAAATACGAGTACAGAAAATCACATCTTTAATTCACCATAGATTTTTTAATCACTTTTTTACCTTCTTCTTATAAATATGTGTGTGTGTGTGCATGCACAATGGTCTTGTTTTGGTTTCTATCTTTCAGATCTATTACCAAAGGTTTGTTGAGCCCGAGGCTATAGTAGAAAAGAAACGGTGTCATACAATGGGATCAAACCCAAAACCACATGGTTGTGAAGTGAATCTCTTAACAACACAACTGTTCATATATATGTGCATACATATGTGTTGTAGGTTGTATGTGTTTGTGTGCACATGTGTGTGCATGTGCTTGTGCATACATGGATTTTTTTTTACATGTGAGATATAAAAATACATAATACAACCACAATGGCAAATAGGTTTTAATTGGTAATTAATGAACTAATATCATAAACTTACTTTATTGTATTTTTATGCAATTTACATTTTACTTCATCTCTTGTTTCCCTGTTCACACATGTAGGAATGTGTAACTAAGGAGACGTGCCAGTGCACACACACGTGTCTGTATTTCTATACATATCTCTGTGTGTTTATACGCGTATGTGTGAACACATTCATTAATTGTATGTATGTATGTATGTATGCATGTATCTGTGTATTTGTATGCGTTTGTAAATGTACATACATGTATACTTGTGTCGATAGGGTTATGCACGTGCATGTTATGTATCTTTTATCGTTTACTTGTAAGAGTGTGTGTGTGTGTGTGCGTGTGTGTGTGTGGTGTGTGTGCGTGTGTGTGTGTGGTGTGTGTGCGTGTGTGTGTGTGTGTGCATGCACATATGCTTGTGTGTACATGTGTGTGGAGCCACTTGGCTTACTGGTTAGGGTATTGAACTCATTATCATAAGAGTGTGGTTTCAATTCCTGGACTGGGGAGTGTGTTGTGGCCATGCTGGGGCAGCACCTTGAAGAATTTTAGTTGAACAAATTAACCCCAGTACTTATTCATTTTAAGCCTGGTACTTATTCTATTCAGTCTCTTTTGCTGAACCACTAGGTTACAGATATGCAAACACATCAAAACCAGTTGTCAAGTGGTGGTGGTGGGGGACAAACACAGATACAAAGATCTATCTATCTATATATATATATGCAAGAGTAGAAGACACTTGCCCAAGGTGCCATGCAGTGGGATTGAACCTGGAACTATGTGGCTGAGAAGCAATCTTCTTACTATACAGCCATGTCTGCAAGATGTATTTGCACATATATGTATGTGGTTGTAATTGTGCAAGTGTGTATAGTTTTGTGTGCATGTCAGTGTGTGTGTGTGTGTGAACAAGTATGGGTTCTGTGTTTATGGAATGGAAATGGTGAAGTGTTTTGATGGTTCTTCATCTAAGTAGTATAACCATTAACTTAATCTCTCATTCTTCAAGAGTTACATTCTTAATAATATAGTCATTATAACTGGAACTAAACTGCTATTCAATTCCATGAATAAAATAAAACATGGATTTCTCTGAATACTGTATATGCTGAGATTCTAAATTTGGAAACCAAAGTAGGTGCAGGCCAGCATTGACAAAAACCTCAGAGTAATCCTCACGTAATCCTTAATAGCATGTCTTATCCATATATCTTTTACTCTGCATTTTACTACCTGGGCTTTATTTTTTCTCAAAATGCACTGTGTATGGTTCAGGAATTTGCTTGTAAACTGTGTGCTTTTGGGTTCAGTCTCAGGACATGACATGGCACTTTGCGCAAGTGTCTTTTACTATAGACCTGGGCTGACCAAAGCTTTGTGCGTGGATTTGGTCAACAGAAACTGAAAGAACTCCATTGTATGAATGTGTGTGCATGTGCATGTGTGTGTGTGAGAGAGAGAGAGAGAGAGAGAGAGAGAGAGTGGAGGTGCATGGCTTAGTGGTTCGGGTGTTGAACTCATAATCATAAGATTGTAGTTTCGATTCCTAGATAGGACAATGTGTTGTGATTTTCATTTCACATGCTGTGTTCTAGATTTCACATGTTATGTTCTTCATTCCACATTAATCCAGTCCACTCATTTGGCAAAAATGTTTAATCCAGTGACGAACAGGGAGTGAATATATACACCACAGAATCCAGGAAAACAGCCTTATGAGCCTATGGCACAGGAAGGACTCGATATATATATATAAATACATCACATTGCAGCTTTAATAATAAAGCATAGTACTCTACCTCCAGTATTCGAGTACTATTTTTTCCCACCTTGTTTCAGATTTATGTGCTTACTCTGGTGTATATATATATATATATATAT
>NC_068989.1:69558947-69566272 GCF_001194135.2 Octopus bimaculoides | reverse complement strand
TTACTACCTTAAAATTATGTACAGGAATTTTAGTGGCATTTAATTGATATAAAAAATGTTCAACTAGAACTCTATATGATTGATACATAACAAATTCAAGACTATTGCCATATTTTTTCATATATAATGTGTGCTTGTGTATAACGTGCTTTACAATGCTTTAATGATAACCCATAACAATTATCTCCAGTGTATTACATGCACTGCTTTTTTTTTTTTTTGTAGGATTATGATGTATAGAAATAGAAGTCTTTAATCAAAATTTATTATAATTGGTTTCTAAAATTCATATAACTTCAGTCATTTTGATTGTAGCACATTAAATTGATCACTGCACTAAAGAAAGAGTAGACTATGATAAAATATCATAAGTTTGTATATTTTGTTAACTTTTTTTGATACCAGCCCTACTGAGACTACATTGGCTCAATGATACAAGCTTCCAGCCTTGAAGTGATCCAAATTAAAACTTTCTAACAAAATATTGTATCAATTTATGTTCCAAACACCAGCTTAATGAATTGACTAAATTCTTTGTTATCTTTAAAATTAATTGTAACACAAGCAATGTATTTCTACAAAAATATGGCAACAGTTACTTAAATTAAAACTGTCCATCAACATTTCATGCTTATCTGTTCCAAACACAAGCTTAACCCTTTAACATTCAGGTTACTCTGTCACATTTAATGCTTACATATTCACAAATTTTTGAATTTATCATGTATTATTTTGTAGCTTCAAGATTTCAATGAAGTGACTGTATATCTTTTGAATGACATTTTAGAATAGATGTGAAAGGCCAGATTTGGCTGTTTTGAACATAAAAGAAGTAGAATATTTTGGGCCAGATCTGGTTTTTTAAATGCTAAAGGGTTAATAGTAACAATTATTTTACTAAATTCTTCATTATTTGCAAAATTTTATTGTAACAAAAACACTGTATTTCTACAGAAATTTAGCAACAAAAGGGTCAAAGTAACCTAAAATGAAACCTTCCATCAAAATTTTACATTAATCTGTTCCAAATATAAGCTTAACAGTGACACAGTTACTTTACAAAATTCTTCATTATTTTCAGAATCAACTGAAATGAAGGTAGAATTTTTCATTTGAAATGTGGAAATGAAAGAGTAAATGTAATAAACCAAATCAAAAGTGATTTTGAAATTTACCTGGAGTCGGTTGTGAAAGTGTGTCTGCTGTCAAGTCAACCTGTGCAATGTCATTCAGTAAGAAAAGATATAAAAGGCAAAACAGAATGTAAGCACTTCCGATGAAATAATTTCATGATCAGTTGCTCTTTGAACAGAAAGGTATATAGTGATGGTTCATTATAATTACTTTTCCTTTTTTTTCTCTTCTTTTTTTTTTCCAGTTTATATTCACTTTTCAATAATGATACTATCTATGCATTATCATTATTTATTATTTATTGACTTAATGTTCACCTTAACCATTTTTGTTATAATATTTCTGTTGGAAAATACTTTGTTTCAATTATTTTTTGAAAATAATAAACAATTTTTTAAAACAGCTTCATTATTATTAAGCTGTTGTTTGGAGCATAAATTTGCATAAAGGTTTTAATTTAGATCCCTTGGTATACAAGGGTTAACAGAATAAACTTATGACACTCATATTCTAACCCTTCCACCAAAAGCAGCAGTCAAATGGTTAATCTACAGATATTTTATCATGATCCACTCTTTCTTTGAGGGGCAATGAACAATTTACTGTATCACAATCAACTGAGTTAAATAATATGGTCACTAGCATGGTATCTGTAATTTAAGTACAACAGCTGTGTCTAAATGATTTAAAACATTTCTTTTTATGTATTTTGCAATTGTTGTTAACCCAAGTAAAGTCACATTTGATATTTCAAGAGTTCACTGTTCAGTAATCTCACAGAATGAAAAATACATTAAACCAAGATAACAATTAAAATAAGAACATTCTTTAAAAGGGTAGACTTGAAAACAGAGTGAATTTTCTTAATGTTTATTACATCATTGATTCAGACTTCAGATTTGTATTTTGAGCTTTGAACACAGAAAAAGAGAAAATCATCATGAAGTATTTTTGGAAAAATACATCTATCTAAAATATGTATATCGAATTCATTTAAGCTTTTTGATACTGACTTGTCTGAGACTGACCCTGGTATATTACCTTTGTTACTCGGGTAATTATGAACCATCACTATATACCTTTCTGTTCAAAGAGCAACTGATCATGAAATTATTTCAACAGAAGTGCTTACATTCCATTTTGTCTTTTATATCTTTTCTTACTGAACGACATTGCACAGGTTGACTTCAGTTTATGGTACAACCTTCCTGTTTTGAAGTGATCTAAATTAAAATTTCTCATTAAAATTAAATGCTAATTCATTTTCCAAACATCAGTTTAAAAATGGCAAAATTATTTTACTAAATTCTTCATTATTTTCAAAATTAAAGGTCCATTTCTACGTAAATATCATAATGAAAGGGTTAATAACACCACTTCACATCTATAATTATCTATGTCAGTCTCATCAAGGTTCTCATCTACTCCTGGACTGCAACATAAAGCATCTTTAATCCTTCTACCAGTGTTCCAGTCATGACCTTCACTAAACTGGGTTGTGTTATCTGCATATACTGCAAGAATATCAAGTGCAAACACTTCTGCACAGAATTTGATATTCACCTGATATTGTCTAGGTGTGCTCAGTTTAAGTACCTAATTCAACTAAATCTTAATTATATTTTATATATACGCGCACGCGCGCACACACACACACACATAGCTCAGCAAATGTGCTGGTTTCAACTTGTTTGCTCTAGCAATTTCTACCAAAATCCTGAATCTATAAAATAGCAAAGTGAATGCTTTTAGATGGCACACCTATAGTAAAGAACTTCTTCCAAGCTACTCTTAGATGACACACCTATAGTAAAGAACTTCTTCCAAGCTACATGTCTCTTTAAAGCAGAATTATAGAATGTGCACAAACCAATAAGGAAAAATATTCTTTTGTCATCCTATTTTATATTAACTATTCTAATTCTGAACTTAGTTAATGTAAATACCTCTTAATTTTCCAATTATTTTTTTGTCTTAAATTTGCTCCCCAAACACATGTACTTGGGTTCAGTTACACTGCATGGCTCCTTGGACAAGTGTCTTCTATTGTCTGCTCTGGGCAGACAAAGCCTTGTAAGTGGATATGGTAGATGTAAACTGAAAGAAGCCTATCATATATGGATATATGTGTATGTACCTGCATTTGTTTCTCCCAAAACAGTATTTTAATGTTAGTGAAAATTAGAAAAATGAGTTATAGTGACAAAGTAGTTGATGATAAGATATTTCTACAGTGGAATTGGTTACCTCGATTTAAGTGCTTCACAAACACTTTTTTTCCCTCATTTCTCAAGGCACAATTTAGAAAAATATAAATATTATTCACACACTATATTCATAAAGTCAATAAGCGTATTAAAAAATAAGATATTTATGTATTTTTTTTAGCTTATAAATATCAATAATTCATACTGTGGAAAAATTATTAAATACTTCTTTATTCAAAAAAGAAACATATCAAGTTTTCATATTTAGAATTTCTGTTAAGATTTTTCGCATTTTAAGAGACATATTACTTTTGTGGTGCAAACATGACTGTATGGTTAAGAAACTGTAGGTTTTATTTCTATTATAACTACTTTCATACCAGGAATTTGTGTTATATATGAATATGATATATAGAACATCATTGCATTGTCTACTCTAAGACAGTTGGGAGTAATAATAATACTGTTAGGTATAAAAATGCCTATATTAGCTTTATTTCAGTTATATACTGACACTATATCTAAACATATATTTAACCAACCACTTGGTTGGTTAACTATATATGTATGTGTATATGTATGTATATATATATATATATATATATATATATATACCATCGTCATATATGTGCATGCGTATATATATATATACCATCATCATCATCATTGTGTGTTATATTTGTATTCTGTGAAAGTTGCTCACAATTAAAAGTGATGTTGTCACTTCTCTTGCCACCAATTCATCCACTCTCTTCATGCCTTTGAATGTAGATGAAATATGAGATCCTTTACCTGAAAACCCAGTATAGGTTTGTGAAAGAAAGGGCATCTGGCTCGAAAACAAACAATACCTCAATAGTATATTCATTCAACCCATGTTAGCATGGGTTAGATGAATATAAAACAAATGAAAGAAGGTGCATGACTGGGAATGACTGGCTTAAATATTAGAGAAGAGAGAATGAGAAGGGAAGGAATGCATGTTGGTGAAAGAGATCATCACATACATATTTGATTTCTTAACTTCCAACTGAAATACAATCCGACTAATTTCGTGTAACATACCAACTGAGCTTCTGATAATCTCTGCAACTTAATAGCTTATGCTTTGATGAATAATTATTGATTTATTAAATTGGCGCAAGGCTATAAATATTTAGGAAGTGGTACTCTCAATTATGCTGGCAATTCTTTGATTGTGCTTTATTTTATTAACCCCTGAAGGTTCACAAGCGAAGTTGAACTTGGAGAAATTTGAACTCAGAACAAAGTTAGCCATAACTATAATTACATACTGCAAGGCATTTTGTCCAATTATCTGACAATTCTAATCAATTGACAGCAATTTTCATGAATATTATTTACATCTGGGAAGACATATCTGGTACACTATCAGCTGTAAATATGATTCCATCATCTTTTGCCATCCTTCCTTCTTACTGGCATGGGTTAGCAAGTTTGACAGGATCCAGTGGGGCTGAGGACTGCATCCTACTCCACTGTCAACTTTGGCATGTTTTCTACACCTGGACACTTTTTTTAATGTTCAACCACTTCACAGAGTGTACTGGGTACTAATCTTCATGGCATCAGCATGAGTGATGTCACCATGTCACTTGCAAGATCCTTTGAGTGAGTGCAGTTACAGCAGAGAAAGAGACAGCTACGTGTTAGAAGATGAAGGTTCAAATATGAGAGAATGGGCCAGAAGAGAACAGGTTTCTTGCTGTTGAGGACTGCTGGTTACTCACATTATAAAAGAAGGGGTGGATGTAACTAGATAAAATAGCAGTGACGAAGTGTTGGAATAGACCTTCAAAGTACAAAAAGGTATATACAAGTGAAAGAAAATAGAAGAGCAGAAAGTATGATGGATAGAGGTTGCAAGACAGTATGGGGACAGTGAGGAATATTATAATTTCATACTTGATATAATAAGCTTTTGTAGAAAACAAAATATGAGTACAAATGTACACACACACACACATGTCCTTATCATAATTTTACATTCAATGGGATAGATTAGAAAAGAATTATTGAAGCAATATTCTGTGGCAGAAAATAGTATGCTACATTTGTGTGTGAACATGTGTGTGCTTGTATTGTTTTGTCTTGACATTGTGTGGTAGTGGTAAATGGATGCCACCACACAAGTGGTATTGTTTGTTCCAGATCCTCCATGAAAACATATCTGGCAAAAGACATATTATGCTTTCACTTAGCAATAGTAATACTATTAATCAGTTGTTAGGACTCAATGTATTCGCATTGTAGAGTAAAGCCGTAGGCAATTACAGAGTGTAATATCAATTAATGAATAAATGACAAAAGAACAGGAGTTATGTAATCACCTTCAATAGCTTACAGCTGTTTCTGCAATACAAAGCAGTGCACTCCAATTCTATTATCATTTATATGTGCATGTGTGTGTGTGTATGTGTATGTATATATTGTAGATATATAAGATATATATATAATATGTAATATATGTATCTATACATATATATATATATATGTATTCATATATATACATTATATATGCACACATACACAATATATATATATATATATATATATATATATATATATATATATATATAATATGTATATTTTTACACATATATATTTATATATATACACGCATGTGCACATCTACATTTCTACACACATATATATCCATGCAGAGTGGAAATAACTAATTAAGAAGAATAATTTGACATTGCAACAAACACCATGAAAGCTAGAAATATAACCATTCAATCATTCAGTGGAAATGAAGTCCTTCCTTTGTTAAACCATAAGAATGAAAAATGTTTAGTAAAGAAAGAAAAGTTGATTTGTGAAACATTACTTTACATTATTGTTATTATCATTATGACAGTGTTGAGAAATAAATTGGTTAATAACATTTCTTGAAGGAAATGTTAGGAGATAACAGTAGCCTTCACAAAATTGGTTTGCTTGTATTGGTTTTTATGTGTTTGTTGTATTTTATTTATGTCGAAAGAAAAATACATATGTATAAAAAACTCATTTTTCAAGCTGACATATACACATACACACATACATACACACACATCTGTGTGCACACACATACACATACACACATCAAGATGTCAGTGAAAAATGATAGAGGTGCAGATGTAATGGCAGTGGTGGTGGGAGTGGGGAGAGAAAGAGTAAGTAAATCAAATATTGATTTATAAGTGACTGAAACAGTTCATTCTCTCTCTCTCATTTTTGTTTTGTTTGTATCTATAACAGGCATGGTGGTGTGGTAAGAAGCTTGATTAGTGACCACATGGTTCCGGGTTCAGTCCCACTGGGTTTCACCTTGGACAAGTATCTTCTACTATTAGTCGCATGCTGACCAAAGCCTTGTGAGTGGATTTGGTAGAGGAGAAACTGAAAGAAGTCCTTCATATATATATATGTGTGTGTGTGTGTGTGTGTGTGTGTGTGTGTGTGTGTGTGTCTGTTTTTGTTCCCCATCATGACTTGACAGCTGGTGTTGATGTGTTCATGTCCCTATAACTTAACAGTTTGACAAAAGGGACCTAGAGAATAAGTACAAGGCTGAAAAGAAACATGAACTATGGCTGATTCATTCAACTAAAAACTCTCCAAAGCAGTGCTCCAGCATGGCCACAGTCTAATGACTGAAACATGTAAAAGTGTAAAAAAAGAAGAAAAAAAACAGGGACTAGTAAAAAATACAGCCTGAAGTGAGGAGCATCAAGGTATAGATTCCATTAGTGTTCAAAGCCAACATACTGGAAAGAAGTAATAAAAAAAAAAACAACGAAATGACAATAAAAAAAAATAACAACACTAAGGGTGAAGTAATTTAACTATTTTCTGTGAAAGACAGATTTGAAGGAAGGAAAAGTCTATTTTCTGAGAGTTAATTAAACAGATTCATTTAATGATGTCAATATGGCAAAACATATGCAAAAACTTTGATTATCATATATATGGGAAAAA
>NC_068989.1:69556169-69557844 GCF_001194135.2 Octopus bimaculoides | reverse complement strand
TATATATATATACATATATACATATATCATCATCATCATCATCATTTAACGTCCACCCTCCATGCCAGCATGGGTTGGATAATTTCACAAGACCCGGCCAAGCAGAAGCTTGCACCAGACTTCTGTGACTGTTTTAGCAAGGTTTTTACAGCTAGTTGCCCATCCTAATACCAACCATTCAGCAGAGTGGGCTTAGTGCTTTTTACATGGCACAAGTGAGGTCAGTTTTAGCAAGGATGCCCTTCCAAACACCAGCCACTTTACAGTGTGGACTGGGTACTTTTAAGTGGTACCTGCACTGACAGGGTCACCAAGTACTTGCAAGACAAAAAAAAAAACAAATAAAATCAGAGGTGGCACATTGAAGGAGGAGACCTTGTTTCAGATGATGAAAGGTTATATATATATATACACAACAGGCTTCTTTCAGTTTCCATCTACCAAATCCACCCACAAGGTTTTAGTCAACACAATGCTATAGTAGCAGACACTTGCCCAAGGTGCCACACAGTGGGACTGAACCCAGAACCATGTGGTTGAGAAGCTCTCAAAAATTAAAAGAAAATGGAAAAATAATCCAGAACCCTTGTCTGGTACCAGATCGATCCCAAAATCTAATCATTTCATGCCAGTCACGAGGCCAATCATCCTTGAAAGTTTTATCCAAATCCATCCAGTGGTTCTTGAGATATCTTGTCCATGGGCAAACAAACAAACAAACACAACTGAAAACAGTACTTCCTCTCACTAAGGCGGAGGTAATAACACTGATTGGGATGGAACAAGAACATTTTTGTCAGATTTTATCTGAAAATTTTTTCCAGTACATGTAATGATAACATAATGTAGGAATGGTATAAGTGAAGGAGGCATGGGTGTAAGGTTAAGAACTTTTCTTCCCAATGAAATGATTTCAGGTTAAGTCCCACAGTGTGGTACTTTGGGCAAGTGTTTTGTATAATCGTCCAAGACAACCAAAGCTTTGTGAATGGATTTAATAGACACAAAATGAAAGTATGTCATGTACTCACACACACACACACACACACACACACACACATGTATATTTATTACTCTTATTCAAGAATGATGTTGACAGGGATTTCAAAGTTTCAGTCAGTTAAGCTGTCATTGAACTACGATGCATTAGAGTTAGTCTTGCCTTTATATGCATCGCAGCCTGACGATGGCTTAACTGGCCAAAACTTCAAAGTCACTGTCATCAACATTCTTGTATAAGAATAAATTTGCACTGGACAGAAGTAGAGAGTAACTCATCAGATAAATGTAAAATTGTTTTTATTATAACTCAATATAAAAACAAACATTTATATAATACTAGCAGAAATACCCGGCTTTGCCCGGGTTAAAGAGAATAATGAAATCTAAAAACGCCGTCTAGACTACGCAACCCTCAACTGTTAGTAGCTACGATATCATATTTCTACATTAATAACTCTCCAATCCATGTCAGCATGGAACATAGACATTAAGTGGAATGCCAGTCTCTCATCTAGGAGGGCCTTGAAATCAATGTTACCAACTGGGGACTATGTGTGTTGCAGTGATAATAAAAAGACCCAAAGGAGGCCTGCAACGAAATAATTTTACTCAACACTTTGCAAGTGAATCAGTAGAGGCAAAGATGCGTCTCATTTACTTGACAATTTATGCA
>NC_068989.1:69550425-69555304 GCF_001194135.2 Octopus bimaculoides | reverse complement strand
ATTTGACATGAGTGTTTTTGTTTCACTTTTGACACGTAATACTTAAATAGTGGAGGAGATATTATGTTGCCGTGGGCTCGAACTCTGCAAGAAGTTAAAAAATTTTTTGACTAAAACACAACTGGAACCCAAAGTAAGGCATCTGTAAAATTTGAATGAAATTGGTTGCGTAGTTCTCGAGTTTTAGGGATTCACACAGACAGACAGACAGACAGACAGACAGACAGACAGACAGACAGACAGACAGACACACATTCTCATTTTTATATATATAGATATTTATACAAATGTGTCTGCACATTAATGTCATCTTGTCTCAACATCACATGTAAGGTGTAAATGAGCATCGTCATTATACAAGTGATGTCCTTTGTTTACAATCTGTGAAAATATATCAAGCCATATCTCTAGCTACTTTATTTGGAATCAGGTGAGAGTTAGCAATAGGAAGTGCATCCAGCCATAGAGAATTTGACTTAACAAATTCTATCAGGTGCATACATGCATGGAAAAGTGGACATTAAAATGATAATGATGAAGACCATTCAAATATAGATGATTAATTATTAAACAGCAACTTCAGTTTTTACCAAAAAAATTAATATTCTATCTTCTCTCTCTCTAATAAATCCATCAAAAAAAAAAAATTTTATATGGACATTATTTTATAAAAAAAAAAACATTTCAAGTGAGACATCATTTAGTTGTGAGACATCAGTGAGACATCAGTCTCTTTTGTTAAAAATAGCCATTCTTCATAGTAGATTGGTAAGCTTAATGAGAGGAACCACATAGTAACAATAAATAAATAAATGAATTAACAAAAAATTCAATAATTTATATAGAAAGTTATATACTAATTAACAGAAATGTATCACTCATGCTTTCTTTTACAACATAGGTGGGATGGAAAATGGAAGGAAACAGATTGTTTTTATAGACATTAAAAAAAAATCTGGTATATGAACTGTATTGACAAAAACAAAACAACAAAGAAATTATTATGATTAGCTGTTATAAAATTATGCTTTGACACATTGATATATTATGCTGTCAAGTGAAGACTGAGCCATTTCAGCCATTATTTCAATAAATATGTAGATAATGTGTTATATTTATAATGAAGTTCTTATAAGCAAAATCAGGATACTTCATTGCCATGATTTCTCTATTGACTTGTTCTTTAAATTTAGAAATTTTGCAAGAAATCCAGCTACTAGGTTAAGAATACATTTGCTGATACCCCAGTTAAAACCAAATTTTTCTTTTTTTGTCCTAAGTACTCTACTATGGTTATTTCTAATACTGAAGATATTGGAGACAATCAAATCTATCTACTAGTTCAGTATCCCTTTGTAATTAATTTATTAATTAATCATACACATTAATACTTGCACACATGCCTACATACATACATGGTGATTGTCTACTCTTTACACAGAGTTTGACCACCTCCTGTACCTACACCTTAGCCCTTTCATGGCGTCTGATGTGGCTTTTTAAACCAGACAATGTTCTGAAAAAACACCCACACAGATTGCACCTCTGATTTGAACTACCAATACCTGCAGGTAAGTTCTGCTCATTGTGGATCTTAACATGTCTTTTAAGACCCCCATTGGATTTGCAAGCCTTCTGGCATACACCACATTCAAACGTGTGCACAGACATATCGTCAGAATATAAGTCAGAATAACCAAGGTTAAAGAGCTTCTACCTGTCATGGGCAGGTAGAAGCTCTTTAACCTTGGTTGGTAATATATATACATACATACATACATACACACATACATAGTCAAAAAAAGAGAAAGAGAAATGAAGGAGAGTGTGTAAATATACAGGGATTGTGCATATGTACACACACAAACATATACATGTGTTTGTATATTTGCATGACAGTATGCTTTTCACTGGTCCAAGCATCAAATAACTTGCAACCAGTTTGCCTTCAGACCACATTATACTATCTTAGAACAAACAACACACAGGATTATGTAGTCTGTGACACACTATACTTAAAAAAAGAAGACAGGGTGGTCACGGCTGGACTGCCTTTGATCATAAGTCTGATCACAGATCTGCTTGACTTAGCACTAAACCACAACAATGACAACAGCAACATATCAAAACACTTTTATCAGTTAAGTTCTGGGAAAAACAAGAAGAAATTTCATCTCTAAACTTTGCATATTTGGTTTATGCAAATTGATTGAACTTCCTGGAGAATAGTGAATGCAAGGAGAAATAAATCTGAAATTCAAATTTAATCAACTTTGCATAACATTTTCATTAGTGTCAATTACAGAGGAGCTAAGAAGTTAGCACAATAACTCTATCACGAGTTCTGTGCGGTGACATAATTATATTTTCCTACAACTGCCTTGCCGTTAGTTATTTCCGAAATGCAATCCATACTCTCTCTTAGAAGCTGGTCATAATTTCTTTTTGCTGTTCTTAGTTTTACTTTATTCTTATAATCACTAAATGCCAGTACAAAACATATGCTTAGTTAGTTTTCTTCAATAATTTTCATTATAGTTAATCTATTCCATTCCACTTTACACTTCTTATTTTAGATGCAAACTGAACTCAATAATTGGAATCTCCCGGGCTAAAAAAAAAAAAATAATTAGTTTGATTCCTAAATTCCAATTATATTCAGTAATTCAATTTTTAAAAAATTCTTAGCTCATTTATATTTATTGTCTTCTAATAATTTATGCAATGGAAATGTAACCTATTAGCATATCATTTAAGAGTTATATATTTTCTTCATACCTTTGCACTAGTTAGTGAGGTATGTCCATTAAGATGTTTACCAGAAACTCACCTGTACAAATGTTGTTGAAGGAACTAAAACAACATCGCCTTTTTTGTTATCATATTTCTGTTAAAATATGGCCTTTGTTTCTATCAATTTTGAAAATAACAAAAAATTCAGCAAACTAACTTCATCATCATTAACCCTTTTCACACCAACCCAAATGAAACATCTTTGGTTCTATGATTTAAAATGATCAAAATTAAAACCTTGCATCAAACTTTCATGTTAATGTTTCAAATAGTAGGTCAACAGACATAAATATTTTACTAAATTCTTCATATTTTCAAAATTAATTGTAACAAAGGTAATGTACTTCAATAGAAATTATTGTCATCCATGTTCCATTCTAGCATGAGATTAGCAGTTTGACAGGATTCTGATGGGTCAAAAGACTACATTGTACTTCACTGTCAACTTTGGCATGGTTTCTATGACTGGGTGCTCTTCCTAACACCAACCACTTTACAGTGAGTACTGTGTGTCTTTTTTTTTTTTTTTTTTTCATGACACCAGCTCTAGTGAGGTTGCTATGTAGCCAGAAAAACTATGAGCCCCAAGAAAGGTGGATTTGTGCTCTGTGATGAGAGAAAGAACTAGAGATTTTGCTGAAGAGGAATGACATGGCTACTCACATTTTAGAAGCGGAAGTGGGGGCAGTAATTGGAATGGAGCTAAGAAGAGATAAAGATAGTGGTGATGAGGTGTCTGGGTGAATCCTAAAGGTACAAGGTAAGTGGTTGTGAGTGCAGAGAGAAGTACTTAGTGGATGGATAGTGATTATGAGAGTGTGTGGGAGAATGTGAGATAGAGAATGAGTGAAGGGGTGAATATAATGAATGAAGAACTAGTGTTGAAAGATGATAAATAGAGAAGAGTAGATGACAATGGTAGAGACTGAATAAGATTGAGGGGATTGATGCATAGATGTAGAGAATGGTGGATAAGGGAAGTGGACATGACTGGGAGGGTTAAGCTAATGCTTTCAACATAAATTAACAAAAACAAATTTTGATGGAAGAATTTAACTTAGATTACTTTAAGACAGAAAGTTTGTATCCTAGAATCTGGGAGTAGGGATAGGAATTCAGATGAGTTCATATCAAAAAGGTTAATTCTCCCAGCATTAAACATGTTAACACTAACTTAAATATTGCAGTTCAACACATTTCCTAAATACTGGTTTTCACAAATATCCATAGGACCACATTCTTCAGAACAGAAAGGGCTCCAACGTATTAATTCCAGAAGTAATATTATTGCTGGATCAACTACACCAACTTCAAATTTGCCTTTGCCTAAATATATGTATATAACTGGTTGTGAACACACTTGTTGATCTGTTGTTATTCTATAGCAAAAAACAAACAAACAAACAAACAAAACATAAAAACATACACTATCTTATCGCAAATATCTAACTCCTTTATCTTAAACCTATTACAAGTTACCAAAGTATGCATGCATTCCAGCACAGAGGTATTTTGATTGGCTGACAACATTTTTGATTGAGCAATGACTGGCAATCAAAGTGTACGGTATACAGAAGTATTTTTCACCTAACAATATTAGTTGTAGCAGATAATTTGGTTTAAATCATTTTCTCCAGGATATGAGACTTTTCTGAGGTTTTGTTTTTTTAACTCAGAACTCTACATGTACATAGGTAATCAGACAGGCAAGTATAGACGCTTTGAAATTAACAGAAATCTCAATGCTCATCACATAGTCAAGTCAAAACACAAGCACATGTATATAATTACACACTGAGAAAAGTGACAAAAATTCGATTATTTTGAAGCAAACAGGCTGTGGAAATTTTGAAAAGAAAGAAAGAGTATATATATATATATATATATATATATATATATATATAAAGCAATCACATAAAAAGAGATTATGCTCAACAGATAATGATGAAATGAAAAGCAAATTCCAACAATTAATTTTTATTATAAAAAAAAACATTAACAATAGAAAAAGTATTGCATTACATTGCAGAGCTCAGCTTCATAATAATAATAATAATAATAATAATAATAATAATAATAATAATAA
>NC_068989.1:69543429-69550393 GCF_001194135.2 Octopus bimaculoides | reverse complement strand
TATATATATATATATATATATATATATATATATGTCATCATTTAGTGTCTGTATTCCATATTGACATATATACATTCATACATACATACACACACACATACATACATACATACATGCATGCATACATACATACAACATACATACATACATACATACATGCATACACACATACATACATATATATGGTATTTTATTGAGATTTATTTATATTTTTTAAGTAAGTAGAGTAAACAAAATCACTGTTTATTAAAAGCTGAAATAAAGAACAGAACATAAACAAACACTACAATTTTGAAGTGTTTGTTCCATGTTACATGTATAAACCTAGTTATTATGTGATATATTACAAGACTTCCAACTATTTAATTCAAGCGAAAATATTGCACAGCATGGTAAAGAAAGCATACAATGAATACACTGATCATAAAGATTAACATTTGCTATGTAGCTAAGAATTGAAAGCATGCTGTTAGGCTTTTCATAGCATTGAGAATTGTAGCTAAGTAAACATCAATGTAAATGTTTAGCAACAATGGGAAAGGGGATAAGCTTTACATAAGGAGCACAGACACCAGTTGCTCAAACTGGAATACATATGCATAGATTAAAACTAGGATCAAAATGCAAACATCATGTCTCTTATAAAGACAAATACTTGGCTATGTATTTTTGGTGTTAAACAGAACAGGAAAATTCCCCCGATTCAAAAAAAACACTAACCAATCTCAGTAAACATTAGACAGTGAACTGACAGAGTTGTTGAACATCAAATAGAATGCTTTATGTTAGTTATCTCAACTCAGTACTCTGAGTTCAAGTCCAGCTGAGGTTAACTTTGCCTTTCATCCTATATTTACTGATCTTAAAATGATGAAAGGTAAAGTAGCTTTCAGAGACATTTGAACTCATATACACACACACACACACACACACACACACACACACACACACACACACATACATAATTAATAATATCGAAGGGTAATTAGAAATATTAGAAATTTCTACTACCAGTGGCCTAGCGTGTAAAAATTTAGTCCATAGACTATATATCATTCATATAAATACAGTGTACATTTAAACACATAAGAGGTATCCATCATAGGATTCCCTCATGCTAGAAGAACAGTTTGGAACATAGCTGTTCTTTCTAGCGTGTGGTAATCTATGATGGATACCTCTTATGTACACTGTATTTATATATATATATATATTATGAAGTTTCTTATGGAAAGAGGTTGCTCTTTCATAGGGATGTATTTCATCCACGTGTACACCAGTTTATCTCCCTATCGATTAATTTTCCTGGAATTTGTTAATTTGTGTTAGTATTAATATTTATTGATGGTTCTTCTTTAAAATTAGTGCTTAGCACTTATAAGGTTCCAGTTGTTATAGATGTTTTCATACATTTGATCTAGGAGAACAGAATTTAATAATATAATATAAAGAAAATAGAGAATGTGAACACAGAAAAAAATCAATTTATTTATATAATAGTCAATTTCATGTTGCCTATGCACATTTCAATTCCAACCTACATTCATATTTTACAATTAAAATTGCATTATGAATTTAAAAGGTAAAGATCTCTTCAGGGCAAAAATTGACGTGTTGGATGGAGCTCCTTACATACTGAATGAATATATATGAATATATGTCAATTTTTGCTCTGAAGAGATATTTACCTTTTAAATTCATAATGCAATTTTAATTGTTAAATATGAATGTAGCTGGGAACTGAAATGTGCATAGGTGACATTAAATTGACTATTATATAGATAAATTGTTTTTTTTTTTCTGTGTGAACACTATCCATTTTCTTTATATATATATATATGACAGGCTTCTTTCCATTTCCATCTACCTTATCCACTCACAAGGCTCTAGGTAATCTTTGGACTGTAGAAGACACTTGCCCAAAGTGCCATGTCTCACAATCATGTGGGAGGGAAGCACATTTCTCAATTGCACAGCCATGCCTGCATCCAGTGTAGGGTGTATTTATGCATTGAAAAATGAGTAAGGAACTCTTCTTTGTTAAAGTATTTTTTGGTTCCGAAGAGAAAAACCAACTTTTGTGATGTAGTGTTGGCTATACAAAGAATTCATGTGTCAGGCTGGAAATAATTTAGGCTCGCTATTTATGATGCTGTTAAGAAGAATATAAAATTATAGTATGTGCACTTCATGAAAGATATTAAGTATAGCAATTTTATCATTAAAAATTGAAGAGTCAAGTCAAGCATTTTGGTAATTGTAGGACATTTAGAAATACATCATGGATTTCTAAACAAATATAACAGCATTATGAAAATTTCCTGTTGCAAATCAAATCTTCTTCCAGCTGAACGGACTTTTAATCACATCAATTAACCACTAAGTACAAAATTCTATATAATGCTGTAAAGCTGTAGAATATACAGTATGGCAAAAGAACACAAAAGGTTTTAGCTCACCATTTTCTATCAAACTATTTTATATTATTTGAAGAATGAAATTAAATATATCTATTTATGATATTAAGGTTATTAAGACAATTTGGTATCATATCATATTTAAATAGTGTTATTCCAAGCGCTTTTATTATTAGAAGCATTAGCCATTCTATATGCTAGTCTCTGTTGAGCATGTCTGCAGTACAGTTACTTTCTTAATTGCAGAAAATAAGTGTTAAGATTGTATGAAAAAATTCTTCTATTATACAATATGATGCATTATCTTTTATCATGCAATATAATAGCTATATCCATTGCTAACAATGTATAGTTAACAATCAGTGCACAACCATTACTAATCAACAACACAACACAAAGCAAGCTCCAAGCAGTCTGAGAGAACACCTTAGTTTTTAGTTCCTATTTTACATTAATGATATCGCCAATATCTTTGAGAAAGACATAAATGGTGTAACCTTCATTCACACCGGCCTTGAAGTGAAAAGAATAAACTAGCCAGAGATGGATATCTCAGTTTAGGAATTGCTATTTACTTAGTCAGGAGGTCTAGGAATCATAAGGTTGTAACTTAATCCTGTTTCCATAGTGTATGAGTAACTGAGATCACAATCCACTTTCCCCCAGAATTGGATACCAGTCTCTCATCAGGTTAAATTCCCAGCTACTGCAAGAATGCATTTACAGCTGAGTGGAATTGAAACCACCATCTTATGATTGTGAGTGTAACATCTTAACCACTAGATCAAGATATTGCTAAGTAAAAAATATTCAGATAGGCAAATATATGGCTGTAAAATTTAAGAAGTCTTTTTCACAGTTTAAATTAAATGTTTTGCTCAAAAGCACAATGTACCACCTGATAGGGGAATCGAAACTACAATCTTACCTTCATGGGTGCAATACCTTAACCACTAGACCACATTATTGCTAAGTAAAAAAAAAAGTAGAAAAAAAGTAAAATACAAATACAGACAAATATGACTGTATAATTGAGAAATCTTTTTTACAGTTATGTGATTCTCTAGGATCAATCTCACCTATGTGGTAGCTTGAGCAAGTGACTTCTATTATAGTTTTGGATGAACAAATATATAAATGGAATTTGGAAATTGTGCTAAAACCCTTCAGATATGTGTGTGTGTGTGTGTGTGTGTGTGTGTGTGTGTGTGTGTGTGTGTGTGTGTGTGTGTGTGTGTGTGTGTGTGTGTTGATGTTTACCCTGTTTGTTGAAACAGGTGTAATGTACCCTTGTGTGGTTTGTTAAAAAGGTACTGATGACAAAATAAGTACCAGAGTCAACATAACAGATTAAACCTTCAATGACAAAGTCCAGCATGACTGATTCCATTGTATTAAACCAGTAAAAGAATGTCTAAGAAAGACATTCTGGTGTTTGGTCTTTACGCCTCCTGTGTATGAAAGAACATTTAATACTTTTGACTTCTATATACACTTCAAGCATCTATCTTATTGCTTTATGCTATCCTTTTCTCAAAACAAATCGCTGGGCAATATGCAACGTGATATATATACATAATAACTTGTTATAACGTTAGTCTATTATACATTTCAAGGAAAATCAAATAAAATCCTCATAATCATGTATCGTATCTCCTGATGTTACAGAATGTGATTATATAGTGATTATTATGAAGATTTTATTTGATATCGCCCGAGATATAAAACACACTAATGATATACTGCAATATGTTGTATAATGATGTGTATTTATCAAAAATATATTAGTGTGTCTGCAAGTGCATGTGTTACTAGTAAATTATAATGTACACACACAGATAGTCAGATAGACTGACAGAGAGATAAATATAGACAGACACAGAGTGATAAATATAGACAGAAATAGACAGAGAGAAAAAGAGAGAGAGAAATAGACCCTCACACAGACAGACAGATAGATAAAATAGACACACAAATAAATATAGACAGAGACAGAGATTGACAGACAGCAGACAAACAGACAGAAAAGCAAAATACTTTCCTGATTTAATTTTCTCAAAAGTCACCTTTACTACCTCTATACACTTTGTAAACTTTAGTCAAATCATTTGATATCTGTTTTATGGTCTTTTCTTTTACAAGCAATAATATATATCCAATATCTCAAAACCTTAACTTCTTTCATGTCTCACTTTTGAGCACCACATCAATATATGTTGATTAGTACAGAGCTTTTTATTATAGACACACAAGCAGAATATTCATAAAAGCAGTTTTGTATGACGGCATATGTTATCCAACATTGGAAAAAAGAACAATTTTTTTTTAAATACTTGTAACAGAATTTTTTTAAAATATGGTTTCTGTTACTGGAATCAATTGTGTTGGTCCTCACCTTTGACGATCTAGTCTATCATATTACCCTAGTTATTCACTATGTCAAACTCTATTTGCTGACCCAATAAGTTACAGAGCATAGCATGTCATTACACAGTTCTAATGACCAGCATAAACAGGAACACACACATAAATAGACATAAGTAATTTCTCTCAAAGACACACACACATATCCTGAAGAGGGTTCTGTGCAATCTTCAAATTCCATTCACTAGATATTTGTTCATCCAAGACTATAGTAGAAGACACTTGGTCAAGCTATTACACAATGAGATTAAAAGCTAGACTCATGTGCCTGTAACAAAAATGTCTTAACTATATAGGTGCAGGCATGGCTATGTGGTTAAGAAGTTTGCTTCCCAACTACATGATCTTAGGATCAGTCCCACTATGTGGCACCTTGGTCAAGTGTCTCCTACTATAGCCCCAGATCAATCAAAGCCCTATGAGTAGATATGGTAGATGGAAACTGAAAGAAGCAAAATGTTTGTTCCTGTCCCTCTATCATACTTTAGCCTCTCAACATCAGGCGCAAAGCTACCTCCCTCGATATTGTACCCACTTCTCACTTGGTGACGTTACTACTACTGGTACCACAAAAAAAAAAAAAGTACACTGTAAATCAGTTGGTGTTAGGAAGAGCATCTAGCCACTGAAACCATGCCAAAGAAGACATTGAAACACAAATTAACAGGATATTTTGTTGGAAGGTTTTAATTTAGATTACTTTAAATACAAAGCTTATACACACACATACATATATATATACACACACACACACACATATATATATATATATATATATATACAATGTGGTGGTGGTGCATGTTTCACCAATGTTTACTCAAGTATAAAAAGCAGTATTTCTAATACAGTATATACCCTGTGTAGTATATGTTTCACTTGAGTGGCATAAGAAATCCCCTTATCATTCTTGCCCACAGAATTGCAATAGACTGGTGAGTGGCTTAACAGAAACCTGTAACTCAAAATGCTTGTTGTTAACAAAATGTAGTATAAAATAAGTAGGAGGCACTTTATTGTGTTTATACCTGTATTTAACTATCTAGCTTTTCTGTATGTGTGAAGGTGTGTATGAGCACAGGTGTGTTTTATCATTATGTTATTGCTATGATCTATATTGCTGCATAACTTTAGTAAAAAAATAATAATTGTTCCCTTAATTGAGTCAGTTTTGTTTTCAGTCTGCAGGGGAGGGGTTATCCGAAATAAAACATAATGTTTAGTAGTAGAGCTTTTGTGTTAGACTTGCTTCATAGTACTTATTGATTTTCATATCGTATTTCTCTGTAGTCAAGACTTGTAACAGATTCTAACAATATACCACAGTTAATTTAAACCATAAAGATTTCTCAACTGCAGAATTATTATGGTAACTCTAACAATTTTTAATAATAGTCTTGGTGGAAATGAAGCTTATAGCATATAAATAAGAATTTTACTTTGAAAGACTGTTTAACTGTTTTTCACATTCTTGTACTTTGTAAAATTGGCATGCTTAATTTTTATCTCATATTTCAAAATGAAATTTTATTTGATGTTTCAAAATTCAGGAATTGCTAAGTTGAAGAATATAGATAAGCACTGGAATGGCTGCCACTGTCATCATCATCATCATCATCATCATCATCAGTTTAATGTCTATTTCTCTATGCTTGTATGGGTCACATGGGATTTGTTGAGGCAGATTTTATATGACCAGACACCCTTTTGGTTGCCAACCTTTACCTTCTTCCAACCAAGGTCATACATGCCAATGGCTAGGCATGTTTTTGCAGAAGAGTGGAAATAAATAAAGAGTGGCTGTGTGGTAAGTAGCTTGCTTACCAACCACATGGTTCCAGGTTCAGTTCCACTGTGTGGCACCTTGGGCAAGTGTCTTCTACTATAGCCTCGGGCTGACCAAAGCCTTGTGAGTGGATTTGGTAGACAGAAACTGAAAGAAGCTCGTTGTATATATGTATATGTTTGTGTGTCTGCGTTTGTCCCCCAACATTGCTTGACAACCGTTGCTGGTGTGTTTACATCCCCGTAACTTAGCGGTTCAGCAAAAAAACCGATAGAATAAGTACTAGGCTTACAAAGAATAAGTCCTAGGGTCGATTTGCTCGACTAAAGGTGGTACTCCA
>NC_068989.1:69522905-69543419 GCF_001194135.2 Octopus bimaculoides | reverse complement strand
CTTACAAAGAATAAGTCCTAGGGTCGATTTGCTCGACTAAAGGTGGTACTCCAGCATGGCCACAGTCAAATGACTGAAACAAGTAAAAGAGTAACCATTATGTGGCATCAGACAAGGAGACACAAATGCATAAACACATACATACATACACATATATACATACACATATATACACAAACACAGAGGTTTGGTGATGCAAACAGGAAAAATAGAACTCAAACCAAGTGTGTGTGTGTGTGTGTATAATAATAATAATAATAATAATACTCAGTTCCCACAAATGCTCTTGCCCTCTGCAACAATGTAGTTGGTTTGAATATGCCTTTAGTATTGTTGTGGATATATATATATCAACTAACAAACAAGGATGTCTCAACAATTGTGAGCATAGTGACCATTAAACAAAACTAACTGGATTTCTTCCTCAGTGTCCTAGTTTAGTTTCTCTGCATGCAAGTCAAAGTGGACATCAAATTAAAATGGAAGTCTTGTAGAGCAAAAATTTAATTATTATCCTATCCCTTCTTTCCCCTTTTGGCAACACTTTATAAAGTGTCTTTGGCATTCCTAACAATATATGTAGTATTAAATGGGATTTTTATGATTCACTGAAATAAGATTAAAGTAATGTATTTTCATACATTGTTTCCATAATTGCTGTTATAAAAGAATAATGTGAAAAAAAAAAAATACTTAACAACAATTCAAAATGGGTTGAGGAATAAGAGAAGTCTGGGATCAAAAGGGGGGGAATGTGACCAAAGACTCTGAGAACCCAACTTTATAAATAATTAGCAAACCAACACAGAGTTTGGGTCACATAAATCAATTGTCTTTTCAACTGCTTTTCTGGTGCATGTAATCTTTAGATTTGTTAAAATTAGAATGAAGAAATACTTTATTATGAAATGTAAAACCCTTATAAAAAATAATTCTAAATTCTTCTTTCTAATTGAATGCTATGGACAATCCATATATCAGTCTTATATTTAAAAATTAATTTCACACAATCTGTCATTTACTCCAATAGCAACAAACTTTCAATATTTGAATTAAAATCTATCCAATACTTTTCAATTGCTTAAGTACAAAGTTTTTACTCAACAGAAAGAAAAAAACAATAAATTCAATCTCTACTTTGCCATGAAGATTTTTGCAAATTGTAAATATAGTTATCACCTAGATTAAAAGAACATTTTTTTTTATAAAACAGATATATGATTTCTGTTGGGTTGTTTGTTTTCTTTTTTAAATCTCTTCCATCATGCCATCCTTTAATTTACTTTTACATTAAAATATTGGATTTCAAACAATTTCTACATAGCATTTTTTGTGTGCAAGAGTGTGTGTGTGTGTGTGTGTGTGTGTGTATCTGCCTGTCTGTCTGTGTTTTCCATTATACTGATCTTATTTAGTTTTCTCTTTAATAGTTAAATAATTTGGACATATAATTTCATCTTTCAAAAATATTATTCCATTTATACAATCTTTCTATTCCTTTCAGACTAAAATTAAGATAAAATTGATGGCTTCTTTCTAGTTTTTAATGAATACGAATATTTACTTTTTCTTATTTACAAAATATAAAGAACTGACATAAATAGTTTGAAATCTTTCAAGAATCTTTCAATACAGTAAGATATTGAAGTTTCTCTTTGTTTCCCTCTTTTACTCTTTTTTTGTTCAATTCCAGCATCTTGCTGAATAGATGATGGAGTTTCTTTAACAAAATGTCTTCAGTCATCTTCAATACACATTAAAAAATGAAGCTCCACCTGCAAATTACAGTTGTATAACTGTTCCATCTTCACAGGTGTGGTTCTTTCATTTGCACTACTGACAGAAAACTGAAGCAAAAGCTGTTATACATGTGTTGCATATAGCTCAACAAACACACTGACAGTACTCATAACAAAGAAAAACAAAGTCATGACTCTATTGGCTATCTACCTGACAGCTTGACCACAGAACCCACTATCATTATCATCTCTCTTATGCTGGTAACATGTGGAAATACGTCTAGTTTACACTACAAAGTGACTGACAAATGACCAGAGAAATTGTAAGGTTTTGGGTTCCCTTTAGTCCTGTTTCACCAAGGACTTATCAACTTCTCTCATTTCAGTGATATGATAAAATGCACACTGTATACTCTGTAATGGTTTCTTGCATGGTTAATCTCGGATATAGAGTTTATTTTGTAGAGTGGCTAGTGAGAGGAAGGACATCCAATCACAGAAGTGAAGCAGGTTCACTTTCACAGTGTTCGTTGGGTATTTGATTAATGAGAGATGGAACATGGAAGATATGAGAATGTTTATTTATAACTACAATTGTTTCGATCCATCTAGTAGGTGTGTGTGTGCATGTGTGTGTATGCACACACATACATATATACAGAAAGAGAGATACAGAAAGAGAGAGAAAGAAAAGAGAGAGAAGAGGAGGAGGAAGAAGAAATGTCTGTCCAGAAATACAGATTTATTTATGAATTTAAATATAGAAATTATTTTATTATATTCTAATTTCCATAAACACATGAAAATGTAACGCAGACATTTTATCTCTATAAGGAAAAGGTTAAGAACTGATGTCAAAATAAGCTTTAATTTTAATTCCCAGTTAGAACAATTTTCTTTATGTCAATAAAACCATTAGAAATAATATAATGAATATTAGAAAAAATACATTATTGTTGGTCTTCTTTTCATTGGTACTAAGAGAAGAAAAATTCTGAATTTAAAATAAAGAGAAGAATATAACAAAGTGGTTATTTATATTTTACATAATTATTTATATAAATGAAAGAATGTAAAGGGTGGGATAATTCTGAAATCCAAGAGACATGGCTTTTATAAAATAGAGGTAAATTCTGGCTTTTTCAAAAGGTATAGATATGGTTATATGGTTTAGAAGCTTGTTTCCTGGTAACTTGATCTCCCACTGAACAACACCTTGGGCAACTGTCTTTTTCTATAGCTCCAAATCAACCAAACCTTTGTGAGTGGATTTGGTAGAGTTAAACTGTAAAAAAGCCAGTTGTATATGTATATGCCAATTGTGTCTTCACATGATGTGATGGTTGTAATCAACCATCAATGTCATTCATTTCCAATTTTCTGTGAAGAATATGTTCGACCATGAGGAAAAATTACCTTACTTGGAAACAGGTGAGAGTTGGTGACGCAAAGGGCATCCAGTTGTAGAACAACCTGCCTCAATGAATTGTGCCTGACCCATGCAAACATGGAAAAGTGGATGTGTTAGCTCACAATGACGGTGATGACAATGAAGAAGAAGAAGAAGAAGAAGAAGAAGAAGAAGAAAAGGTGGTGGTGGTGGTGGTGGTAGTAGTAGTAGTAGTAGTAGTAGTAGTAGTAGTAGTAGTAGTAGTAGCAGTAGTAGTAGTAGTAGTAGTAGTAGTAGTAGTAGTAGTAGTAGTAGTAGTCATCTCTCCCTTTTGCGCTAGTCTAAGTCGAAGAAAATCCTAATTCACATGTATGTTGGAGAAAATGAAATCAAAATAGACTTGCTTTCCTTTATTAAGTTTTATGGGAGGTTATTCTCTTCTAATAGAAATCTGAAATACGTTACCAGGCAATTTTGCAAGCTTGATTTTTTTTAAAGTTTGTGATCATTAGATACAGAACACAATTCTTCTTCAAATAATTTCAAACCTACATCAAATAAAAATTTTTACAATGCGGTTATGAACTCACTCATAATTATATATTTTTAATGACATGAAATAAAAGTTTAATTTCTCTAGCAGACTTATCAAATGCTCAACTTTAGTATGTCATCTCTTTTATGTTGATTTCATGTATTAACAGGAATGATTCGAAGTTACTTTGTTTAGGTGTATTTGCTTAAGCCTCTGTGTGTGTTTATATAAATTTATGTACATATATATATTTATATACATTTATATGCATATATATACATAAATATATATATATTCATATACATTTATAGACACACACACATATATATACATACATACATACATACATACATATATATATATATATATATATATATATAAATATATAGGTGAGAAAGTTGGTAAATATATATATATATATATATTTATATACATTTATGCATGCATACGTACATACATACATACATACATACATACAAATATGTATTTTTTGAAAATCAATCCATTTATTTTCCAAGGTGAGATTATTTCCATCTTTGGCACATGTTTGCACTGACACTGTTGTTCACCTCTTTTTGATGTGTAAATATTTCTGTTAAATATTCCAGTCTAGAAATCCAAAATTGGATATTCTATTTAGAAATCAAATGGAAAAACACATTAGCAATCAAGCCATAGGTAATGTATTTTATGAAAATGGTTTTAAAGCTTATTTTCTTACAGAAATACAATACCTGTCAAAAGTGTTAGATATGTAAGGAATGGATATATAAATAAATATATATATATATATATATATATATATATATATCCATTGTAGATTGCTACTGGGCTGATAAAACAACTATTTTCCCTTTTCACAATAATGATGGAAGAATGTCAGTGTGGAGAGAATAAAATTGTATGAATAGTGTTTTTGCTGGTATATTTCTGTTGAAATACACTATTTTTGTTCCAACTGATTCTGAAAATAATGAAGTTGACCCGGAGGAGAGAAGGCAAGTCATTGATGAGGTTGTGAATAGCAATGAAAGGACTTAGGACAAACAACTGATTGATTTTTTGTTTTTAATCAACAAATTGAGCAAATGATTGATTAATTAGATGGTTAGGTAACTAACTAACTGACTGACAATAAAGGAATGAAATTGAACCAATGTGTGTATCTATTATTATTAGCATAATGACCCTCCCTAGATACAATAAAAATAGTGAAATAAATGTCATTGTTTAGCTGATGTTTGAATTATATATACTTACTTGGAATTTAAATGGAAACTTTTAATTCAGATCATTTTAAAACATGAAATTTACATCATAGAGCAATACATATATATATGTATGTATGTATATGTATATATATCTACATACATATACATATATACTTACATACACACACACACACACACACACAAACATATAAGGATGGGGCAAGAAAATATTTATGTGGGAGTTGGATGATGATGATTGCTGATGAAGAGGATGACAGTGATGATCACAATGACCAGAATGAGGCAAAAGGGATGACAACAACAACGATGATGATGATGATGATGATGATAAGGAGGGAGTGGAGAATGTATGCCTTATAGAAATGTTGGCAAATTAGCATTTATTGATGGAATAACAAATGCAATTCCTTATGTATAATTTGATGTTATTAGCCACAAAATTTATCTCAAGCTGCCAGGCAGTTCAATTTTTGAATGTTTAAATTCAAGATTATAATGATCCAACAAACTTCAGCATGCTCTCAAGATTATTTTAATCTCATGCAAATACATATATTACCCTGGCCTTCCCAACCACCTGATTTCAACCCCATTAGAAATTTTATGGGCAATTTCAATAATTAAAAGAGTTTAAAAAATCTCAGAATAAAAGACATTCATGTTAGCATACTACTAAAAAATACATATTAGCAAAAGATGCAGTATCAATACTGAAAAGAACTAATATGAGAGTTTCTTCCATAGTAACTACTGTAGTATAGTTTGTTCTAACAGAACATCCAATATTGGGATAAATATTACCTCTCTGTTAGATCACTGCATCCCTAAAAAATTCCATGCTTCCCCAAATTTACCAACACTATTCTTGATATGATTATATATCTTTTCCTTTTTCTGGTTCTTTTACTGTTCCGCTTTCTGTCTTTTTGTGGGTTTTTTTCTTGCATACTATGTATGCACTTTTGGATATCATTGTTGTTTTTTTTCTTTCTTCACTCATTGCTGCTTTGTTTCCTCTTTTACTTTTTTTCAGACGAGCTGGATGGCAACTGACCACTATTTACAACAGTGGTTCTCAGTCAGGGTCTCATGACCCCATCCTGGGAAGGTGGGGGCATATAAAATTTTAGAGGGTCTAGACAAGCAAAATAGTAAATTGTGGGTCTACGTAGTATTCAAGGGGTCCAGACATATTTACTATGAGAAACAATTTCATTATCTATCAATATTTTTATAAGTGTTTCCTAAAATAGACATGGCTTGTTAGTAGATATATTTCAAAATTATCAAAGACTTTAAATATAGAATTCCAGTTTTTATTTTTCATGTTATATATTACATCAATGAGTGTTTCAATTGATCTAATCAATGAAACAGCCTTCTCATGAAATTAACATGCAAGTGGCTGAGTACGCCACAGATATGCAGCCACTTAATGTAGTTCTCAGAGAGACTCAGCATGACCCAAAATGTGACAAGGTTGGCAATGAGAAGTTCTAGGATACAAACTTCATGATTTTATATGATCTAAATTAAAACATTCCATCAAAATTCTATATTTATTTCCTTTCCGAATACCAGATTAATAATAAAAGTTATTTGACTAAATTCATCATTATTTCAAAAGTTAAACTGAAATCAAAGGCAATGTATTTCAACAAAAATATGCTAACAAAACCATTTCTGTTAGAAATGATATCTATGAAGGCCCAGTGGTTTGAAATTTCTCCCGATTACTTTAACTGTTTTGATACTAACTTGCCTGAGACCACCACTGCTTCTAGGATTAAAGCTTCGTGCTTTTATGTGATCTTAATCTAAAATTTCATGTAAATTTATTTCTCAAACACCAGCCTAATAATGACAAAGTTATTGTACTATAAATACTTCATTATTTTCAAAATTAATTGAAATAAAGTAGTGTGTTTCAACAGAAATATGGTAACAAAAGAATTAACCTTTTTAATACCAATCTGTCTGAAACAGCCCTGGTTCTTTGATACAAACTCCTTGTGTTTAAATGAACTAAATTAAAACCGTCCATTAAAATTTCAATGTTTATGTTTCAAACACCAGATTAATGACAAAATTATTGTAATAAATACTTCATTATTTTCGAAATTCAGTGAAATATTTCAAGAGAAATATGGTAACAAAAGGGTCTGTGTGTCTCTTTCAGGAATGATATCTGCAGGAGACCAGTAGTTTGAAATTTCTTCAAACTATTTAGCTCTTTTGATACCAATTGGCCTGAGATCACTCCTAATTCTTTGATATAAATTTCCTGTCTTAATGTTTATTTATGTTCCAAGCATCAGCATAGTAATGACAAAGTTATTTTACAAAATTTTTCATGGTTTTCAAAATTAAATGAAACAGAGGCAGAAATGTATTTCAACAGAAATAAGTTAACAAAAGGGTTAAGATATTTGAGGATGTCCATTAAAGCTCAGACATCAAATAACAAAACAGATTTTAAATTGAGTCAACTTTTGCCAGGCAGGAAAATTATTGTCTCGATGATGATGAGCATCATCATCATCATGGATAAATGTGAAAACAGAAAGAACCAATAACTTAAATATGATTATATGTGCTGGTAATAACCAATTTAAGTATAATCAAAATGATATTGAAATATAACTATATAATATTTTGACCTATGCTCATGGGAATGTTTATTAAACAAGAGATCAAGAAATATAAGATAACAGGAAGATAAAAATACAGGCTTTGTTAATCTTCTAAAAATATTTTGAGGAATACAAAATGTAAACATGATATTATTTATTACAGACTTAAAATATTGCCAATCAACAAAGCAGATCCCAAAGAAATGGAGTTAACCAATACTAACAGAAGAAGAATAGTTATGTAGGTGAAAGAACATTTCATGATTAAGTTTTTTGAAATATAAGGAGGATTCTTCTAGATTTCTTAACGACATAAATGTAAACATAGTTGTGTGGGTAAGGAGTTTGCCTCTCAACCACAAGGTCTTGGGTTCAGTTCCACTGCATGGCAATTTAGGTAAGTGCCTGGGGTCAACCAAAATCTGATGAGTGGATCTAGTAAGCAGAAACTGAAAGTAACCCATTGTGTGTGTGTGTGTGTGTGTGTGCACACGCGCATATGCGTGTGTGCATGCATGCATGTGCGTGCATGTGAGTATGCATGTACAGCTTTGTCTTGCCATTGTGCAAAAGTTGGAAACAAGTGTTACCATCATACAAGTGGTGTTGTTCCATTTCCATGGAAACATGTCCAAGGATGAGGAAAAAAATACCTTTCTTGGATACAGGGGAGGGTCAGTCACAAGAAGGGCATTTGGTTGTAGAAAATCTACCTCAGTGAATTCCATCTAACTCATGCAAGCATGGAAGAGTGGATATGATGATGATGATGATGATATTGAAGAACAACATAAATACTGCACTAACCTGTGAAGTAATCTTGGGTACAGCTACACTGACCTATGAAACCAACTGTTTATATACCCAATCGAGATGTTTAACCAGCTCTTATACATCAAATCTAAACAGTTGAACTGTCTTTTATACACCCACTATTAACAATGAAGATATATCTTATATATTTGCTTTATATTGTGTCATTTATTAAAAATCTACCAAAATTTAAATATTATTATTATTGGTTCAAGGAATACCTAGATATTTCTTCAACCAATAATATCTCTAAAACTGAATAACAAAAAAGAAAAAAAATGGTTGAGAAATAAAAATTATCATGTCTTAGAGATTTGTCTCTAATAGCAAAGTAGCAAGAGAAAAAAAGAGAGAAACGAAAAAGGTAGTTATCTTTAATGTCTTTTTAAATTTCTTTGAAAAGCTTCAATGAAACAAAATATTACAGCTAGAGCTGTTTCACATTTGTATGCACATTATAAATATGTATACACACCAGTATTTTAATCTAAAGCTATTTCAAGAGTGTATATTAATTAAATTCTAGCCTGGCTAGCTTTTTCGTAAATCAGTAAATGTTTTGTTTACTGTTCCAGAAATGCATTTTTCAGTTTAGATTAGAATGCTCAGAGTAGTACTAAGGACATCAAATCAGGTTCAATTATTATGTCTGGCAACACAGCACTGTTCTGAGTAAAACCTGGTGCTTTTAATATACGATTCTCTTTGAGATGTTTCTCTGAGACAAATTATTACAGTTAGTGCTATTCCATGTGTATGTATAAATGTGTATACACACTAGTTTGTGCATATTCATATATTAAAAGAACAGCTAACATCCGAGTTGACAGCTAAATAAAGAATATTTAGCAATAAAAGCCTTTTGCTCCTGCAAACTGTTCTAAATTTCAAAAATCCATTCAAGCCATATTAATATGGAACTAAATTCATTTAATATTAAAATGAAACCACATTACTCAAAAACTATGTACTTAATGCGATGGAGTCATGCTCTTATCAGCAACTTCTGACATATTACCAGAATACTCAACAATTTTCATTAAATGTGAATTCAATTATTTCTCTTATGGTCTTGTTTCTCTCATAACCTGAACTTCATAAATTTAGAAATGTCCAGTTAATTTCTGTTTTATTTTTATTACATATGTGACAAAGTATGATAAAAATGAAAGCTCAAACAAGTCTTCCACTTCTCTATTATAAGATTACGTTTTATTTATTTATTTATTGCTTTATGTTATAATTATGTTGAGCTTAAATACGTTAATTAGAAACAGCAATAGAAACAAGGTAAAATTAAATTTAAAATGTCAATAAAAATGACATAACTTTATTAGCAAACCATTTGCTAACAAATAAAAAAACGGTTTAAAAAGTTTTTAAATGTTAAACAGCATTGAGGAAGAAATAATAATGATGTAATCTGCCAATGTTAGAAGAATGAAATACAGGAAAAGAACTTAGATTTTCATTAAAATTCATTAATAATTCATTTTGGATTTGACATCTTGCTTATGACAGCATGAAACCAAGAACTGTTGTATCCCACATAAAAGAAAAAGACTCTATGAACCTTGAAAACAGGAATAATGAGAAAAAAGAAGTGGTTTATTTCATGTAACAGGAAGGAATATAGAAAGAAAGTTATGTATAAACATAAAAATATTACTAAAGATCCTGTGTTTAAAGATTTTCATTTAACTGGAAACAGAATCAAAATTCAGTGATGCTTTTCTAGCTTAGCTCCATAAGCAATACGTAAAATCCACCTTCAGTTATGTCAACCGTCTTTGATATATATTCCTCCCCATTTTTTTTTTAAACCAATAATAATGAACTAAAAAAAAAATAGTAATAAAATAATGTAAATTATTATTCTCCATAGCATAATAATTCCCCTGTCTATATAATTTCTTGTCTATATTAATAAGTCAAAAACAATTCTCTATAAAAAAAAGTTTCAAATTTCTGCACAAAGCCAGCGATTTTAAGGGAGGTAATTAGTAACTTATGTCAACCCCAAAATGACGAAAAGCAAAGCTGACCTTTTGTGGTATTTGAACTCAGAATATAAAGAGCTGGAAGAACTGCTGCTAAGCATTTTGTCCAATGCACTAACAATACTACCAATTCACCACCTTTGTAATAATAATAATAAAATAATCCTTTCTACTTTAGGCCTAAAATTTTGGAAGAAGGAAATAGTTCATCACATCAGTCCCAATACTCAACTGTTACTTATTCCATTGGCCTCAAAAAGATGAAAAGCAAAGTCAATTTTGGCAGAATTTGAACCCAGAATGTAAAGAGGGATGAAATGCTATAAAACATTTTAACTGGCTCAGTAACAATTCTGCCAGCTTACCACCTTAAAATAATAAAAGTTATTATCCTCTATAGTATGATAACTCCCAAACCTTTCCTGCTTACTAATCATTCGTCCACATAATTAATCTAAATTAATGAAAGTGAATGACAGCTTAGACATATAAAGACCATTGTTCATAGTTGCAGTTTAATTAATCTCATAGAACCATCTGAAAGTGTATGGTCAGTAAGCAACTATCAGATATTCAGACATACCATTCTAGAACATTACTATATTCTAAAATCTCTAAGTTTCACATCAAATCTAGACAATCTACCAACACACCTGAGACCGTCCCAGGTTCTGTGTCTATATTCATATTCTTAGTTAAACCACAGTGAAGTTTTGTAATATTTAAATTATTTCAGTTCTCCTGATTTATATGGTACTGTACACAAATTGGTATTGATTAATTAATAGTGAGCCAGCAAAACCACAAATTAGGTTATCTACCACAGTGGATAGTCTAATTCATGACTACTTTATATAAACAACTGATCTATTTTGTTGGTTGAAGAAAGCGGCTGCTTATGTCTTTGTTTTCTTTTGGGAGCAGCCAACAGACCATGAAATAGTCAATTGGGAGAGTCCCTCCCACTTTTTTCTGCACACCAGTAGTAGAGGAATAATGTACTTACATTCTTATTTAACTCACAGTGAGGCTTTGTAATGCTTAGATTAAAGTTTAAGGCTTTTATCATATTTTGAAAGAATTTTTTTACTACATTCCAAAAAATGAGAATGTTATAGTTATTTGAGCTAAATCTCTCCAAACTGTGTATTTCAGTCAAACTGTCCAACCCATGCCAGCATGGAAACCAGATGTTAAAGGATGATGATGGTGATGATGATGATGAATATAGTTACAAAAAGGTTAAACCTCAAAATATTATATCAGTCAACCCAAACTCAGTGCTCGGTTACCTCTCAATTATAATAAACAGCAGAAGCTGAGGTGTTGATATTCTCATGAACTGACCAAGTCTACCTTGTCCATTTCTATTGTGACCATTTATAAACAAAACAGACAGTAAAGTTAATGCAATAACCCAACTTCTACAGACAGTTTGGTATCAGAACCACTATCTTTATTAGATAGGTTTATACTCTTATCAACAATATCTGACATTTAAAGGAACTGTATCACAACTCTACATTAAAGAAATCTATACGTGTGAATTCAATTATTTTGTTTTAGTTTTATTTCTCTCATGACCTGTGTAGCATGGTTCCCAATTAAGATCGAAGCACGACATTATTGTTTTTAAGTATAGGAATCAGTCATGGCAAAATAGAACAAATCAAATCTGTTCAGTAATCTCTACACTCAAGATAGGCATGCAGACATTTTGCAATATATTTACCTTTGTAGTTTGACAGTTAAAGGATATCTTATGGAAAATATTTAAATTTATATTCTAAACTTGATACAATGAAAGATTTAATGCTCACCACATTCATATTACATAAAAGAACAGATATCGTTAACATGATCAAAATAATCATTTTTGTCAGTTACACATGGTAAAATCCAAGAAGAATTATAGACGTCCACATCTATTAAAGGGATTAATAAATGGCAGTATCTTCTGCCTTACAAATAATTATCTATGATGATATTCATTTGCAGTGTAATTAGATTTGTAAAATAGTGCTACTTACTCAACCCCTTGTGCACTTCATTACTTTTTTTCATTGATAATCAAAGAACATACCAACATCAAAATAACCAGTTTTCTGAAACTATCCTTTTCTTTCTTTTTATAACAAATGACTCTTACAATCTCTATCCACCCACACTCCCTCCTCTCCTGTCCCCATACACTTCTACTCACTTTAAAACTTGACCCCCCACCACCACCACTGACACCTCTTCATCATTATTTTATCCTTTTCCATCTTCATCTCATTCACTTCCACTCTCTCTTCTATAATAGGAGTTGCCATATAGTTCCTCTACAGCAAAAAAAATCCCTGCTTTTTCTCTCAAACTATAAACCCTTGTTTTCTAGCAGAAAAACCAGCTTGGTCTCTATTGCAGCCCCCACTTGAATAAAAGATATTGTAGTCTCACAAGCTACATGGCAACCTTGCTAGTGCTAGTGCCACAAAAGATACAAAAAAAACCAAAAACACACACACTTCGTACATGTTGTAGAGTGGTTGGTGTTAGGAAGGGCATCCAGCTGTAGATACCATGCCAAAGCAGACACTGGAGCAAAATTCAGTCCTTAGACCCCTAAGATCTTGTCAAACCATCTTATCTATGCCAGCATGGAACATGAATGTTAATTGATGATGGTGGTGATGATGATGATGATGATGATGATGATGATGATGATGATGATGATGATGATGATGATGATGTGGTGGTGGTAGCAGAGGAGGAGGAGGACAGTGATAATGATGATAATGGTAATGACAAATATGATGATGTTAGTGATGTAAATGATGATGATGGTGATGACCTTTTTTAGGTTACTAACTTACCTTTTACTTTCTAGAAGACTTTAAGTATAGGAGCTCCAAAAAATAAAACAAGAATGAAGATAAATAGAAATTCACATGAAAGTAACACAAAATCAGAAAGAAAAAAAAATCAACCAACAGTGTTACTTAGGGCTGAAAAGAAGTATCTGAGAGGCAAGAACGACAATGTTCAATGATCTTACCTTCTCTCACCTGCAGAGAATTATAATAGATTCACCATTGCATATATCGGAACAATACTCAAATGCTGGCATCAGTATTTGAACAGACTGAAGATTCTCAGCAATTGTTGAAGACAAAAGAGCATGTAGAGAAACACCAAGCTTTAGCAATGTGAATTAATTTACAAGAATGGAAAAATATTTGATAATAATTCTATGAGAGTTGTACTGAAAGTAATTCAAAAGTGGGCATGTCGTGTTTTGTGAGTTGAGATAAGTTGCTCAAATCATACATGTTAGTTGAGTAATTCTTCCTCTGTAGTAAATCTTCCTCTTGTCCTTCATTACAAGCAAATAATGGGTTGCCAGAAGTATGGTATAGTTTTTATGGCTGGATACCCATCCAGGTACCAAGCCCTTTACAGAGAGCACTGAGTGTTTCTTTCATGGTAAATGTTGTCATCGAGTTCTTGATGAAAGTGGAGCACAGACAATCGTACATCCACAAAAGGCTAAAGGTTGTTTATGAAGATGACATCAGAGTCAAGAGTAATGTGCACAGATGGATGAAGAGGTTTAACCCTTTAACATTCAAACTGGCAATATCCTGTTTTATGTTGAAACCAGTCAGATCAAGCCTTTAACATCTATACTAAAACGTTATTCTAAAAGTAAACAATCAAGTAATCAAAATCGTGAAGCTGTGAGATAATACACGATTACTTCAAAGCAATGTGAATAAATAAGCATTTCATTTTACTGAGTAATCTGAATGTTAAAGGTTTAAAGAAGGGAAAACCAGCATCGAAGACAAACCATGAAGTGGGAGACCATCAATGGCAACCACTAGGATATTGAAAAATGTGTGCAAAGTGGGTACCTTGGGAGCTGATACCCTATTTGAGGGAGAGAAGGGAATTCTGCTCTGATTTGCTGGAAGCATTTGAAGCTAATAAACACCCATTTTTTTAAAAATCTCAACAGGATATGAAATGTGGAGTATCTGTATGATTCAGAAAGGAAGGTTCTGTCCAAGGAATGGTATCGTGCCTCTTCACCAGGATTTAAGGAGTTCAAGATTCAAAACAGCAAGTCATGGTGACTATTTCGGGGACGATAAGGGCATTGTTCTTGATTTTCAGGAATATAGCTGTACAGAAAACAGCAATATAACAGCAATGTATAGTGAGACACTCAAAAAGCTTAGAGAAGTCATTAGGAGGAAGAGAGCAAACAAGTATCTGAAAAAGGATCCACATTTACCATGACTAAGCATGATCACATATTTTTGGCAACAAATCAGGCAATCAGCAAACTGAGTTGGTCAAAGGTCCCCAATGGTCCAATGAAGAAGTTTTCAGGGACAATGATTGGATGACATACATGAGGTGAAAGTGGTTGTGAAGAAGTAATTACAATGCACAATTGAAATTTTATCAAAGAGAATTTGAGAATTGGGTTCAATAAAGGTGCAAATGCACAACTTGTGATGGAGACTATGTTGAGTGGTATGTTTGTATAGGAGAGTTGCTCTTTCAGCATGTGGAATTTAAATGACCTGCATCAGTAAGTAAAAAAAGTTGTACCCACTTTTTCATTAATTTTGGTTACGCCTCATATATGAGGAGGCTTACTATTTTGAATGACAAATGAAGGATTTTATAAATTTCATGGAAGAGTGGTCATGTCTCATCTTCTTAGTTGTGTATTGGTTAAGAGTTGAAAGAAGGTCATTTTTTTAGTGAAGATGAGAAATACATATGAAGTTGTAACAGTTGTACAGATAAAAATAAAAACAAGTAGTAATATGTATTTTAGAATCAAAACATAAAATAGTACAAAATATTTTCGTTATAATGATTAGAAATTTTATGGAAAACTGCAAAGAAATGAGAGTAAGTGAGAGAGAGAGAGAGGGAGTTAGTACTGTCAAGATTAAATGATATTTTTTTTGTTTTTTTGTTTTTTCTCTTTGCTTTTGAAAATAGCTAATTCAATTTTAGATGACTGATCATATTAATCAAATCACTTTATTGTAATTCTTTTTTATCAGTAGAACCATCCCAATAAGATTTCTGATTAGATGAAGCCTTAGAATTACTCTCTAACATATTTCTCTATATATATGTTAATTCTAATACCAATTTGTTACTGTTGTTGATTAACGGCCATAATATCATTAATACAGTAGTTTTGTGTCCTTTATATGTCGCGTCGTTTTTTTTTTTTTTGTTTCATTTTAGAAAGCAAAGTAAAACATCACATAAATGACACATAAAATATTATATTAATGAAAGTAAAAGTTAGATCTCTGAAACTACAAAGACATTAGTCACTATTTCTGAGTTTTAATGGCTTTTGAGTCATGACCAGAGATGAGGCCGACATACATTGCAGAATAATTCTACTGCAGAACAGATGTTGGTTCCATCCTTATCAAGCCAAATCTCATCAGTTTGAATAAATTTCATTGGAGCATGACACTATCCTTTCACTCATTGGATCCTGTCAAACAGTACAATTGAAGTCACCATGGAAGAGAAATATCAAATGATGGTGATGATGATGATAGGAAGGAAGAGGAGGAGGGGGTGATGATGATGATGACAATGGGGAAAATGTCAATGGTGATGATGGTAGTAGTAGTGGTGGTATGATGATGATGACAATGATGGTGGTAGTGATCCATTTCCTTTTTGAATAACTTCAGATCTGAAGGTAAATATTAACAGCAAAGTTAGCAATTAGACTACATTTATGTTCTCTGCTCCCTCACACCTCACAACTTACCTCATTTCAACTCTTTATGTATTTATCTATTTTTTTAAAATTTATTTTATTTATTTATTTATTGCAGAATCTTTCCAGTGAGTTTAAAATTACTACAAAGAAATCTAAAAGAATCCTTACTAAATTCATGTTTCTCATCTATGGTTCTGTTGCTACTTTTTAATCATCATCCCTTCAATTGCTGTTAATTTAAAATTTCTTCCAATGCTGTAAGACATATGTATTCAATTCATTGAACAAATCTTGCTTTCCATTTCCTTTTTTATTTATATATTTTTACCACTCATCATGTTATTTATTGTGTTACAAGATGTTTAGCACTTTTTAATGCACTTTTATAAACTTATCATCTCAAATTATAGCAACAAAATTACTTAATATAGCCAACTCTGTTTGCTGGCTCACATTTTGTTTCACATATGAAGGCATAGCTGTGTAGTTTAGAAGTTTACTTCCCAACCACATGTCTTCCACTACAGCACTGGGTTGCACAATGTTTTGTAAGTGAATTTGGCATATGGAAACTGAAGGAAGCCTAACGCACACATAATACATACATACATATATATAAAACAAAACACAAAGCTGGAAAATGTTATATTTTTTCTTTACTCGCCATTACACATGTTACATTTACTAATAGGAATCACAAAATTGCACATGTTGGATAAACATATAAGAAATTTCCTTGGATTTGTCCCTACCTCCATTACATATATATATATATATATATATATATATATATATATATATATATATAAAAGAATTTGTATATGTGTGTGTGAGTGTGTGTGTGTATGTTCCTTTTGCATTCCAAAACCAAGTGGCTGATTTTCACGTAAGGAGGGTCAAAAGATTCAGTAAGCTTTTAGCTACCAACTAAACTATATTTTCATTCACATATTTGCATTACAAAAATTTAACATCATTTGTTTTTAGTCACCTATTGACATTTTATATCACCACCACAATGATGATGACATCACATTTTCTATATGCATGTGTTCGCATGTCCATTACTTACGCTAGGTCGATGACTGACGAGTATGTGTGTGACGGTGTATGTGTCTGTCAGTGTACATACATTTTTGTGATGACTGACAAGCACACGCATCTAAAGACAGAGACAGACACACACAGGAACTGAGATAGGCTTCACGTGTGCGTTAATGTATGTGTGTATGTCTCTTACTTTATGTATGTAACTTCCCCTCCCCCAACAGTGAAACGCACGGTTATTGAAACTTTACTTCCGGCTGGACTTCAAACACACAACAACATTTGCTTTCAAGTACTACGAACATGAAGATTTGCTGGATTTAACACCACTCATAAATTCTCGCAAATATATCTGAAAAATATTATTCTGGTTATCATAACAAATTCAGAAACTTGGTGAAGTAGAAAACCTTAGCGGCTCTTTCAATATAATAACAGAAATGTTATTCCATTCCTTCTAACCAGTTTCAAGATAATGTCTTTTTAACAATCCTTGTATTCTTCATCACTGTGAGTATCAATGTCGTACAACCTTTTTACTGCATTACTCAGTATTTATTCTACAGTCTATAATGTTACACAGTTCAAAAACAGCATCTTCCTTTTTATTCACTTTGTTCAGCACTCATTTCAAAATTGTAAAATTCATCAACTTGTGCATGAGGGTCATCGGAAGACAATTAATGATGTTTTGAAGCATTTAAAGGAGGACATTTGGTAAAAGCAACCAGATCTGTGAAGTGTGAAGAATTTGGATTCTTCACAGCAACAATGTATCCTGTCACTGAGCTCTCCTCATACATGAGTTTCTTGCCAAAAACATGGTATCACTTCTACATCCACACTATTCGCCAGATTTAGCACCTGCTGACTTCCATTTCTTTCCCAAGATGAAAATGCAGATCAAAGGTCACCATTTTAACACCATTGTCAAGATCAAGAGTGAATGGCAGAAAGTCTTTGCCTTGCTTACAGAAAACAACTTCCAGACTGGATTTCAAAAGTGGCAGGAACCCTGGGACCAGTGTATTGCTGCACAAGGTGACTATTTCAAAGGAGATGACTTTAAAACTTAGACAGATAATTATTCCGAGAATTTTTTTGATATTGTGTATATATTTCTATATACATATATAGTCTGATGATGGCTTAACTGGCTGAAACTTCGAAGTGACTGTTGATAATATTCTTGTGTAAGAATTGTGTGTGTGTGTGTGTGTGATCATTTGAGTATATGTGAGTGACAAATTTAAGTGGAAAGCAATCTGGGTAGTCGTGGCTATACAAGAAGTATTAGTTCAACAAATAAATTGACTATATTACTGGTATTTGTTTAACAAATTCTTTTAAGAAAGAATAAGTTTGTATCATAGGAATTTCCCCACTGATACGAGAGACATCAAGTTAGATGATATTAGTTCCAAGATGAAGATAAAGATAAAAACTAATTCTTTCAAAGCTTATCATTCTTATAAAATGTCTATCCAATTATGTACACTTCTTTGACAAGTACATTATCTTCTTTGGCCAATAGAGTATTGGTAAGTGAATCTCTATAATGATTAAGTTCAACAAGTTGCTACTTCTTAAGAAACATATTCATGCATGAATGCATATGAATAAATATGTGCTAATTTTGTCTCACATGGTTGTACAGCAAAAATATGTTAATACAAGTCGAATATCTCATAAAGTTAGAGTGGAGTGTTAACATCTACATTTGTGTATGTATACATATATTTTTGTGTGCATGGGTATATAAGCATGTTAATATTAGGATCGTTGAATTATAAAGTTATAAAAGGGAAATAAAAAAGAAAACTATTTTAAAGTGAAAGGAATTAATACGTAGAATAAAGTTGATATTACTAAAAGTATTGAATTCTTTATCAGTGAATGTTGTTTTTATAGCAGGTTGAAATACCCAGGGTCACTTTTTATTTGGAGTTACTGTCTTCTTCAATGAATTAGAAAACCACATCTCTCTCATACATTTAAATATTGACATGGTTTCAATGTTTTGATGCCTTTCCTAATACGAACAATTTCACAGAGTTTATTGGGTGAATTTTATCATTGCACAGAATGTGACAAGGCTGACCTTTTGAGATACAGGTACTACTCATTTTTACCAGCTGAGTGGACTGGAGCAACATGAAAATAAAGTGTCTTGCTCAAGGATGCAATGTGCCACCAGGAATTGAACTCATGACCTTATGACTGTGAGCTGAATACACTTAACCACTAAGCCATATACCTTCACTTAGATGGACTGTAATAACTGGGGAAGAGGGAGTAATAGCTGGCACTACAGGAAAATAAATATAGAGGGGTGAATTGAAGACCAACAGATCTGATATAATTTCCATTCTCAGACATTGTAATCGGACAGAGAGAAAAGAGTAAATGATATATAGATGGTTGTATATGGAAGATTGAATATGAACAGATTTAACAGTACTCCCCATTTCATGGCCAGCATCATACAGTGAATAGGAGTGTTGAGGAAGAGAACAAGCAGGAGGAATAACAAGTTTGGTTTTAAATAGGAGAAAGATGCATGTGTGTGTGTATATATATATATATATATATATATATTAATATATATATATATATATATATTAATATATCGTATTAGGGAAAAGAACCAAGGTCTATGAACTCATCAATGAAAATCCACTGTCACATATATCTGTAAATAATTATAATAATATTTTTATGAGCTTAAAGCTTATAAGCGATCACTGTGAACTAACTAAAGAAAATAGTCTAATATTGGGGCATATAAGCCCTCGATGAAAAATAGCAGGTGGAACTTGAACCCACACCTCTCTGTTTTCGTGACAAGTGTGCTACCATTTATGCCAACATACCCACCTGTTCTTTCCCATTAAATTAAGAACTATAATTTCATAAAGTTGCTTTTTTATATGAGAAGGAACAGGTGGTTATGTCGGTGTAAATGGTAGCACACTTGTTGTGGAAACATAGAGGTGTGGGTTCGAGTCCCACACGTATGGAAAACCCACTGTTTTCCATTGAGAGCTTATATGCCCCAATATCAGACTTTTTTCTTTAGTCAATTCATGGTGATCGTTTATTATTTACAGAATAGTAAAATTCAGCACCACTTATCAAATCATCACAGAAAACATATATATATATATATATTTCGGTACGAATGGTTTTGTTATACAGTGCCAAGTTTTAAATAATAATAATAGTACTTATATAAGCTTAAAGCTTATAGTGATCACCGTGCAATGACTAAAGAAAATAGTCTAATAATGGGGCATATAAGCCCTCGACAGAAAAAAGTAGGCAGATATATATATGTGTATATATATATATATATATATCATCA
>NC_068989.1:69520206-69522639 GCF_001194135.2 Octopus bimaculoides | reverse complement strand
AAATGGTGTCTTTTATGTGCCACCCGCACAAGAGCCAGTCCAGGGGCACTGGCAACGATCTCGCTCGAAAACCCTACAAGGCCAGTCAGGCGGTACTGGCAACGGTCACGCTCAGGATGGTACATCTTATGTGCCACCCGCACAAGAGCCAGTCCAATATATATATATATATATATATATATATATATATATATATTAAGCATTCTAGTCTCTATCACTATTTCCATTTTAATGTGTTTTCACCATGCTTTACACAGGTAGTTCAATCTTCTCCAGCACCACACTCCACCAATCAACACAATATTCTGCTATCTCTTTTGTAAAGTGCAGCATCTTAAGATCAACCTTTACCATTTCATCCCATGTTTTCCTTGGTCTCCCTTTTCCACAAGTTCTACCCATTTAATCTTACTCTCAGTTCATCTGTATGCCATCATTTAAGTACACTAACATAACACACACATTATATATACACGTGTGTGTGTGTGTGTGTGTGTATGTGTGCCTGTATTTATAAGTCTGTATGAAAGAGAACATGTGTGTATGTGTGTATGGATGGATGGATGGATAGATAGACAGATAGATAGATAAATAGACAGACAGACAGATAGATAGATAAATAGACAGACAGACAGACAGACAGATAGATAGATAGATAGATAGATAGATAGATAGATAGATAGATAGATAGATAGATAGATAGATAGATAGATAGATAGATAGATAGATAGATAGATAAAGATATCTAGTTTTCAAGATAGTTAGAAGCAAGGTGTATAATGAGAATCTTATTCAACAAGTGTGTGGTACAACGTGGCAAAGATTAAACACAAACATTGCGCTGAGAAACCAATACTTTCAACACTTAATATGGTGGCCTGTTTAACCAAGTATTTATATTAATCAAAATGTAGAAGACATAAAGAAAAAACTGTATGTATATATATGTATGAATGTACATGTATTCATGTGAATAGTTTCTAAGAATCTTTTGTGTATATATACACACACACACACACACACACACACACACACACACACACACACACACACATATATATATACACACACACATACACACCCGCACAAATGCATACAGATATACACAATTCTTAGAAAATAATACTCATACAGTTAACTAAGGTGATATTTGATACAAGATTTTTTTAAATATTTGTCAAGCTTTTAGCAAAATTCTGTATTGAAAGCACATACAGATGCAACAATGACCTTTGGCTATCAGCATATGATGATAAGTGGGATACAAATGTAAAATATATTGAAACATGATATATTTACTGCTATATGATATACACAGATTTTATCAACATCTGTCGGAAGAAAGTTTACTTTCTGCACTGTATGGTGGCTGACATAAAAATGTTTAATCTAATGAATAGCTTGAAACAATTTCAATAAAAAATAAACAATAGGAGTTTGTTCTGGCATTAAAAAGATATACTAAAAAGCTTGAAGATGATTTGATGAATATTGCCCTCAATTTAAGTACTTGAAGCTTTTAGTGAGCTACCAACCTGCTGAAGAATAAGCATATTTCATTGTGTTGTACTTAAATCTAATACCATTTAACATAGCAATCTATGCTCACTCCCTTACTCTTTAATTGTCAATAAATTAGGATCTTAGTGTGGTCTCCCTTACTATTCCTGATAAGAAAGTTCCTTAATGTTAATAATTTTTCTCTAAAATCTTGGCTTTTATTTGAAGCATGTTATAGACACAAACACAGCTATATTAAGTTTGTTTTGTAACCATATGGCTTTGGGCTGTATAATAGCTTAGACAAGTGTGTTCAAATAAAACCCCAACTAAACTAATGCTTCATGAGAGAAATATGGTAAACACAAATTAAACTATATTATAGAAGCCCACCAAATTTGGTCATTCATTCATTCCATTTTCTATCCATTTTACATGCATGGTTTGAATATGTATATATATATATATATATATATATATATATATATATATATATATATATATCATCATCATCATCATCATTTAATATCTGCTTTCCATGCTAGCATGGGTTGGACGATTTGACAGAGGACTGGCGAACCAGATGGCTGCACCAGGCTCCAATCTGATCTGGCAGAATTTCTACAGCTGGATGCACTTCCTAACGCCAACTACTCCAAGAGTGTAGTGGGTGCTTTTACATGCCACTGGCACGAGGGCCAGTCAGGCAGTACTGACAACGACCACGCTCAAGTGGTGTTTCTTATGTGCCACCTGCAGAGGAGCCAGTCCAGCGGCACTGGCAACAACCTCACTCGAATGTATTTTCGTGCCAGTTAGGCAATGCTGGTAACGATCACGCTCAAATGGTGCTTTTCATGTGCCACCGGCACAGGTGCCAGACAGCTTCTCTGGCAATGATCATGCTCAGATGGTGCTGTTAGCGCTCCACTG
>NC_068989.1:69516874-69520196 GCF_001194135.2 Octopus bimaculoides | reverse complement strand
TGTGCCACTGGCACAGGTGCCAAACAGCTTCTCTGGCAATGATCACGCTCAGATGGTGCTGTTAGCGCTCCACTGGCACAGGTGCCAGTCATCAAATTTGGTTCAATTTCGATTTCACTCACCCCTACAGGTCTTCGCAAGCAGAGTTTAGTGTCCAATGAAGGAAAGGTTGGCATGGGTGCCAGTCATTGAATTTGGTTTGATTTCGATTTCAATTTTTCTTGCCTCAACAGGTCTTTGCAAGCAGAGTTTTAGTGTCAAATAAAGGAGAGGTACGCATAAGTGGGCTGGCTACACTCCTGACAAAGGCCACGGGTTATGGTCTCACTTGGCTTGCCGGGTCTTCTCACACACAGCATATTTCCAAAGGTCTTGGTCACTAGTCATTGCCTCGGTGAGGCCTAATGTTCAAAGGTCATGCATCACCACCTCATCCCAGGTCTTCCTGGGTCTACCTCTTTCACAGGTTCCCTCAACTGCTAGGGTGTGACACTTTTTCACACAGCTATCCTCATCCATTCTCGCCACATGACCATACCAGCGCATTCGTCTCCCTTGCACACCACAACTGATGCTTCTTAGGTTCAACTTTTCTCTCAAGGTACTTACACTCTGTCGAGTATGCACACTGACATTACACATCCATCAGAGCGTACTGGCTTCATTCCTTGCAAGCCGTTATGGCCCATGTTTCACTGCCATGTAAGATGGCTTTTCATACACTTGCGTCATATAGTCTGCCTTTTACTCTGAGCAAGAGGCCTTTTGTCACCAGCAGAGGTAAGAGCTCTCTGAACTTTACCCAGGCTATTCTTATTCTTGCAACTACACTTTCAGTGCACCCTTCCCCACTACTGACTTGGTCACCTATGTAATGGAAGCTATCAACTACTACTAGTTTTTCTCCCTGGAATGTGGCAGAAGTTGTTCTCTGCATATTTTCAATCAACCACCCTGAATTGGTGTTTATTTATCAATTCCAAAAGAGTTAAAAGGTAAGTCGAATATGGTGGGATTTGAACTCTGAGTAAAGAGAATCAAAAGAAATACTGCAAAATATTGTATTTAACACTCTAGCAACACTTCCAGTTCACCAATAAACATCTTTCTTTTCATGTCGTAAATTCCTTAGATACAGACAACTTACAGACTTCCACAGATCTTCAGACATCAGTTAAGAAAACTTGTTACATTGAATAACCAAAAATAAATGTCAAATTAAAGAATCTGATAAAATATCAATGTTTTTGATCATAAATGTATTCTGTGAATTTCTTCGAGCTGGGACTAGCACCAGTCTATTGTATAGTTTCTATTTTAGTAAATAAGTGTTCAGTATAAAAGAAAGAAGAAAAAAAAAAGGTGCTAATATGAGAACAGACTAGAAACCAAGTGTTTATACATGTGTATGAGAGATTAACACTTTACAAGAATACTACGTGAGTAAAGTAGACCCTTTTTTGAAGAATTGTAGAAGAAAAAGCATAGTGCTTGCAAACCTAATTAAATGTCTGAGACTTTTCTAACGATTTACAGAAATATTGGTCAGTCTTAAAAATGAAAAAAACTTTGAGATTCTGAAATATTCAACAAAATTCTATGCTACCTTATAGCATAAACTAGAGATGGTTGCTATGGAGAACCCCACTGCAATCTTAGTGATGTAACTAAGAAAAAATATTGCATGTGGCACCAGCTTAGTGGTAGAGCTGAAATAGGTAAGTTCTTTAACTAAGGACCTGATGTAATGACAATAAGTGCAGACAAACAACAATTGTTATTCTCTGACTGAATCAGCCTTGTCCACCTCTCCTATGACCACAACAAGAGTGTACAAATGTACAATGATTGAGCCTCTATATGGTTACTAACCTATGAAAAATATAACAGCCAATTCTCCTTGAAATCAAGCCATACTATCTTAGAAATGCAAAGGACACATTAGATAATATAGTCTTAAACATACCCTCAAAAAGTCAGGGTGGTCATGGTTGGATTGTTTTGATCATGGGTTTGCTCAATCAGGATTGATCTAAGGTTAAACAATGATAACACCATCATCATCATTATCATAATTTAATGTCATGATTTCCATGCTTGCATGGGTCAGCTGAAATTTGTTGAGGTACATTTTCTATAGCTGGATTCTTTTCTTGTCACCGATCCTCACTTGCTTCCAAGCAAAGTAATATTTTCTCAGACAAATTTTCATAGCAGGTTGGAAGTGAACAGTAGCATATAATTATATGTAAATTATAAACAAGAAACAAAAGTATAATTTAAAGGATATTGTCAAAATATATGGGTATTTCCATACATGCAATAAAGACAGCCACGGCACCTATAGCATTATATAACATCCTGATTTGTGTATGCATACACATGGATATGTAAATGTGGCATAGTTAATTTTGTTGAATCAAAAGCAAGGTGGAGCAGTGAAAAACTGTTACAAAAACGTAAGAGGGTGATAGTTAGAAAAGTTTGAGAAATGTTGTTTTGGATACATTATCTGGAATAATAAAAAAGGTAAAGTAAAAGTGAAAAACAGCTTTGATCAAAGTTGATCTGAAGCTGCACGGTAATAATCACTCATTGTAAAGGATGGTTTATCAACTGGGAAAATTACTATTGAGCTGGTGTCTGCTGAATAAGAAAATTATATAAATAAAATTTAAAAAAAGCTTCATTGCTGAACTTTCATCAAAAGTTTTCTATGAAAGTAATCTAAATTGTTATGGTCTCCATTTTTAAAGGATTTGGGAATTAAATGGGAGTAACAGAGAAGTGGTATGAGTGTATCATTGACTATGTGTTTGTAAAAGTACTTTGTATATGTCTGCAAAGAGTATACAACTGTATGTTTTTATATATGGTATCTACAAGTATGTTTATGTGTAAGGGGAAAAAGAAACACTCAATGAGAGAGGGGAGAGAGAATTACAGTGAGAATTATGCAAAGGAAAGAAGTTTTGAAAAAGACAGGAACAATGACAGAAATGGAAGATAAAGAAATGATTGGGGTAGTACTGGCAGATAAAATCAGAGAGAGAGAGAGAGAGAGAAACAGAAAGACACATAGATACCCTCTATGTATATGAATTAATAAGAGAGAGAAAGTACACCTAATATTGATTTTGAAAGTAGCTATATGAATATTGATTTTTTATATAGTCATGTGGCCATTTTGTAGACGTGGTATAGTTGATTAAATTGATCACAATATTTTGATGAGATGCATTAATTCATATACACACATATTTGTAAATATATACCCTACCAAATTCTGGTGCCACAAACATTTTAAGTACCACATTCAATC
>NC_068989.1:69515047-69516765 GCF_001194135.2 Octopus bimaculoides | reverse complement strand
ATATATATATATATATATATATATATATATATATATAAAACCTGAAAGAACGAAAAGTAAGGTTTACCCTTGTATCATTTGAACTCAGAACATTGAAATATTGAATTTTTAAAAAAGCACCCAGTCTAGTATGCTACCACTTTGACTATCTCTGCTGTGATAAGTATTAATTAACAAAAATAATTAAATATCTGCAATAATGAAAATCTAAAGTTAACCCTTTTGTTACCATATTTCTGTCTACCTCTGTCTTAATCAATTTTGAAAATGATGAAAAATTTAGGAAAATAGCTTTGTTGATGTTTAGGATATAAATTAATGTGGAATAGATTTGAATTTAGAATATTTTAAAACAGAATTGTATCATAGAAATTAAGAGAGGTCACATGCAGGTTGATATCAAAAAAGTTAAAGTATTCTTCAGTTGCATCAAGAGTCTAAAAGATCTCATGAAATTAAAATTCTTTTTCCTGAAAAATGAGTATTTAGTTAATATCCATGAACAGTAATCCATACAACATTTCAAATAAACTTCGATAAGTAAAATTAAGCATTTTCTCTTCTGCCACTCTTCATCATAAAATACTACTGAGATATGACACCAGATAAGCAATCAATTTACACTGTTAAATGTCATAATGGTAAGAATATCTTTTGCTGTATTTATTACACTGAAATTTCAACACATATACAACAAATAACAAATTGCAGTTTCAATAAATGTAACACTTTCAATATAACATACTTTGTACCAACACATACTTTACCCAGAATATATACATATATATATATGTGTGTGTGTCTGTGTGTGTATGGGTGTGTACACACACACACACACACACACACACACACACACACTGAAGTGAATTCAATAATTTGACACTGGAAAAAAATAACATACAAAACATATTTGAAAATATTTTGACATACTAGATATAAGAGTCTTGACTGATATAATTTATAGAGCAAATGTAATATTCTACTGTGAATACATCTTTCTATATACATATTTCACATCATTTAATGTTCGCTTTTCATGCTGACATGGTTTGGATGGTTGGACTGAAAACTGGTAAGCCAGAGGGGCTGCACCAGGTTCCTAACACCAAACACTACGAGAGTGTAGTGGGTGCTTTTTGTGTGCGATTGACCTAACACCGGCATCGGCCACGACTATGGTCTCACTTGGCTTGACAGGTCAACGCAAGCATGGTATATCTGCCAAGGGTCTTGGTCACCTGTCACTGCCTCCATGAGGCCCAATACTCGAATAGTGCTTTTTACTTGCCACCAGCATGGGTGTCAGTCAGATGGCACTGGCATTAGCCACAACTACGATTTCACTCAGTTCACAGGTCTTCACAAGCACAACATATTGCCCAACAATTGAAGGGTGCTTTTCACGGGCCAGTTACGCAACACTGGAATCGGCCATGACTACAATCTCACTCAACTTGACTCAGCTTGACACTGGTATTGGCCACAACTATGATCGCACTTGGCTTCTTGGGTCTTCTCAAGCACAGCATATCTCCAAAGGTCTTGGTTGCTTGTCATTGCCTCTGTGAGGCAATGCATTCGAAGATTATGCTTCACCACCTCATCCTGGGTCTACCTTTCCCTCTGAGCAAGAGGCCATTTGTTACCAACAGAGCTCTCTGAAATTTGCCCAGCCCATTCTTATTCTAGCAGCTATGCTCTCAGAGCATCCACCCCTG
>NC_068989.1:69497845-69514585 GCF_001194135.2 Octopus bimaculoides | reverse complement strand
GATTTTATAACATTTTTCTGACATAATTTAAATATATACTTTAACCATGTAACACAAGCCTTCTGTAGTTTTTTCACTCTTATTATCTTTTATATATATATATATATATATATATATATATATATATACACACACACATACATACATACATATATATATATATATATATAAATCAAGTATATGCATAAATATGTGTAGTCATATAAATGTGTGTGTATGTTCCTGTATGTGTGTATATATGTGTGCATGTGTGTAGGTGTAGACACACATGCACACACACATGAATTCTTTTGCTTTCTAATTTTATTTACACAACTACTTACTTCTATTTCATAATCCTTCTACAGCCAATTCTAATTATTATTAATTTTCATCACATCTCAATTAGCCCTGCATCAATTGTACAATCATATAGGTTTTGCACTTGTTAGTGTTAACAGTTTTAATTTACTACAACTCTGAAATATTCGGATTACATAGAACTTTATCTAGGTACTTAGTTTTTAAAGTCTTTTCTGCTGGTTTCAAATAATACTTCCTTCTTTCTAATTTTTGTAGAATTTCAATTGATTTTTCAAATCTTAATCCTCATTAGTTCTTAGCTTCTGTTACTGAACATAAAAATAAAAGGCTTTGTTAAATGTATCAAATAATCTATATCTTGTCTTGAAAATTATCCTCGTTAATTTTTCCCTAAAGCTAGTAGTTATACAAATTAAAACCTCTTAGTTTCACTTCAGTCTTCTCCAGCTCTAAAAGACAAGATATATGCAAAATGTACAAAAGAAATATCAAGGTAAGTCAGCAGATACCAAAGAGAGCGTTTGTTAAAAATATATTTTAGAATTGCAATGCAATAAGAGGCACTGACATAGCTGAGTGGTTGAGAAGTTTGCTTTTCAGTCATGTGGTTTTGAGTCCAGATACACTGCAAAGACACCTTGGATAAGTGTCTGTAACTATATCTCTGACTTTACCAAAGCCTTATTAGTAGATTTGGAAGATGGAAGCTAAAAGAAACCTATTGTGTGAGTGTGTGTGTCTATGTATGTATATATGTGTGTGTTTGTGTCTCCTTCATTTATGGATATGTGATAGTTATAAATGAATGCCCCTGTCACACAGCAGTGTCATTTATCTCTGATATTCTGTGAGAACATGTCTGGTCGTGGGAAAATATTACTTTGTTTAGAAACAGGTGAGGGTTGGTGACAGGAAAGGCAGCCAGCAGAGCTGGATTAAGACTCATAGAAGCCCTAAACACTTAAAAGATTTTGGTGCCCCCATGTATATATGTAATTTGAAATATGAATAGTAATAAACCATAAAATAATTTTTTTTATTTTTCAAAATGAAACAAAACTAACAGTAAGATAGAAAATAATGGTCGTTTTTTTTTTGTTTTTGATTTTTCGTATATTTACACTACATCTGTATTTGAAAAGTTTTCTCCTACATTTTTTTAATTGCAAAGTCTTTGATCAAATTCTCACTATGACACCATAAGCACTTTGAAAATATATTTCTGATCATATAAATCACTTTGAATATCATTTTAGCAAGTTTAAAGTGATTTCTTTTGTGCCATAAACCATTTACCATTTCTGTGGTACCCTACTTCCTCTGATGCCCTATACGCTTGTTTATTTTCCTAATCATTAATCCAGTGTTGGCAGCTGGTCATCGAGAATCTGCCTCAGTAAGCTCTAACCCGTGCAAGCATGAAAAAAGTAGGTGTTAAAATGAAGAGGATGATGACGTGTCATTCTTTCTATTGACAAAACAATTTAGAAATAACACTGTTATGAATTTAAATCACAAAATATGATTAGATTTATATATGTGAACTAAAAACACTTCTTTAATGGTAACTTGGCAAATAGATGTCAAAAGAATAAAGATAAACTTTATAATTGAATGGATTGACATGAAAGAAATAACATTAGTTGAATATTATGTTAAAATGTAATTGAATTTTCCCTCCCTCACTCCCCACCAAAAATTTGCGACCTTGTGCTAATGTTTAAAATCAATATTTATTGAGAATCACAAGTGGTCATGATCAAAGGGAAAAAAGATTAAACAGAGTGAACAAAAAGAAAATAAAAATAGCCAACAAATGATTGATTCTGTAGATCAGTGAAGAAAAAATAGTGTTCAGTGTTTGAATATATAAACTGAGTCAGACAAAACAAAAGAAGAATGTTGCTATATTGGAAACACTGCAATGAAAAAGAAATGGTCGTTTCACTATACTTCATTTATGAAAATTAAAATTGCCATCATGTCTGGCAAGGGTTAGATGGTTTGACAGGATTTGACAATTCAGAGGACTAAATCATGCATTAATGTCTACTTTGACATGGTTTCTATGGTCCAATGCTCTTTCTCATGCCAACCACTTTACATGTACTGGGTGCATTTTTCATGGCATCAGTACTATTGATGATTGACCTTATGTTAAGAGTCTAAAGTGATCCCTGTAATTTAGGAAGAATAGAAGAGATGGTAAGCAATGGTTCTAGGCAGGGGGATGAGGGATGAGAAGTAAGAAGAGAAGATGGGGGAGTATGGCATGGAACAAAGGAGAAAGAAGGGATTATTGATAAGGATTACTAAGAAAAAGTGAGGGATAGAGTTGAAAAGTGATAGGCTGCATTGAGTAATACATACAAATGCCAATGAATTTTCAAATCTAAAGATGGTAAAGAACAGCAAGTAAAATCAAAGCCACAAAGGCAATTGCGTGTTAATAGTAGATTTTAAAAAAAGGCACCTCTACTTGTATTTATCAATAGTTTTTATTTGTCATACTTTGTCTATCTCCTTTTTTGTTATCTTGATATATACTTATTTAAATCTCAATATTTGAAAGAAAGATAGAAATCTACAAAATGAAAAAAATAAAAAACACACAATCTATTGCATGGCAATATCACATAAATGAAAAACAGTTACTTCCAAGACGGAAAAAGCACTTCAAATTCAAAAATACATTAAGAACATCCTTCAAAAATCTTGTTGGAATTATTTATTAAGCCTTGTGAACAACTAGATGTACTTTATTTCTATTGTTTGTTGCACTCTAGACTCCTGGCTACAACTAAAACCATAGCTGAACAAAGGAGCATAAAAGTGCAACAGAAATAAGTAACTTTACTGCAAAGAGATTCTATCAATACTTTCACTTTCACCGATACATACCCTACTTCTGTATTAACATCTACTCAGCACTGAAAGGATTTGAGAACCAATACATAGATCCAGTTTCATAGAGTAAAGTGAACATCACAAAGATCCCTTGCTTAAGATACTAGTGTATTGCAGGTAACTTCCTTGATGATCTGAGGCCTATTTATCACACTTAGCTAAAATGAGGTAGTGCAGAATAAAATGTTCTGACAGGGAATTCAGTAGTAATTCATGACTGCACTGCAGTACTACTCCCCTTGCATAAATTTCTTGTCTAATGTGATTTTATCAAGCACCACTGACAAAATGTCATACGAAGGATTGCACAGAGCAAGAAACTGCAAGCACTGACAGTCAAGTACTAGCTTTATATCTATATCCATGTATATACACACACACCATATGGATAAATATATATATATATATATACACACACACATGCACCACACACATGTCTGTCTGTATGTATGTATATAAATATAAGCAAACATTTGGTTTTTTTTTATAAGTGTTGAAATGTGTACTGTAAGATACAAATAAGATGATAATTTATTTTCAAATGCAGAAACGCTGTTAGAACAGCAGAAATATTAGATAAATTACTCTTACAAAGCAGAAATATTTGTCAACAAACAGCCATGGTATTTCTGCATTTGAAAATAAATTATCATCTTATAAACATATGTTTAAAGCTTGCCGTCAGCTTTGAATGAGTATGGCTTCATAGCACACATCATGCTTTCAGTAATTGTTTTAAATGTCTATGTAGTCACAAGTAGACAATAGACATAGACTCTCCAATTGTTTCATCCAGTAGCTCATCCAGGACGTGACCTGAAGAAGAGGGTGAGAGGTGGTGAGAGGGAGAGATAGCAAGAGAGAAGAAGAAAGCTGCACCAACACTCAGCCAGTGCTGATTTTCATCTGTGTAGAGTGGAGCAATGTGAAATGAAGTGCCTTGCTGAAGGGCACAATGCACTGCTAAGTCTGGGAACTGAACCCATGACATTATGATCATAAGTCAGATACCCTAACCACTAAGGCATATGCCTTCATGCGATGATATGTAGACACACACACATACATATACTCACATTTATATGCATGCACACATATATAATTACTCACTCAAACATATATATGCACACATACACTTCTTTTAATATTTACCAAATATCCTTATCACTATTACATGTGATGTGTTGGCTTGATCGCATCCTCGTTCACATTCAATTTAACAATTATCAGAGGTGGTAGCCATTGCTGCAGATGACGGTTGAACAATGTTCAATGAAAGTGAGCCAAAGAAATTCCTTATTGACATAAGGGCATATATGGAAGATTCACACGGCTGCAAGTTGGCTAGCTCTAAGGCAAAACCTAATTTGAAGTGTCTGGTGAATCATGAGAATAAGTAATTAGATTTCTCATAAAGAAGCATGCAGCCAAATGCGTAAGGGAATGTAGGTGAAACACATACATATAAATGCAAATGCAAACATACGTGTAGACGCACACACACATATGCACGCATACACACACATTCAACAGAAATACACACATTTATACACTCACATCATTATCACTACTAAGGCTTATATTTTTGTATGCATGTATGTATGTATGTATGTATGTTTGTATGTATGAATGTATGAATAAATGTATATTCACATACTTATGCATGTGTGTGGGTTTATGGAGCTTGTTTCCCAACCATGTGGTCTCATGTTCTGTTACACTGTACAGTACCTTGGCTAAGTGTTTTCTTAATATCTGCTTCTGACTGTTAAGCCTGCTGACAAACTATCATGTGAACTTCCTCTTTTCCAGATGCTGAATGCTGTCCCCCATCTACCTGTTCACTCTTGTCACCCCACCCATATCCTTTGTGTAAGCATAGTTAATGCAGGCACATTGAAAGGTAGGTATGGTGAGATTGCTGAGATGCTATAACAGAGGTATGTAGATGTGTGTTACATTCTAGAAGGAAGGTGGAGGGGAGCCTTGGCAAGTTCCCTCACAGGCCAAAAAGCATTGGTAAAAAATTACAGGAAGGTTAAAGAAAACTTTATGTGTGGTAGATGTGCAGGAGCAACAAACATAAAAACACACAGATTTCATCCAATGCCCAGAGGGTTCCTCAGATTTAATAGATAGTTTCTGTTATCTACACAACCAAATTAGCAGTGGAGGAGGATGCGCTGAAAGCATAGATGTTAGAATTACATCCAATTGGGCAAAGATCAGAGAGCTACTATTTTTGTTCATCAGAGAGCTACTACTTTTGTTCCTCTGAGTGACAGGCAGACTGTACAATGCTAGTGTACAAACAGCTACCCTACAAAGTTGTGAAATATGGGCTATGACTGTAGAGGACATGCAAAGGCTTGAAAGAAATGAAGGCGGTATACTCTGCCTGATGTGCAATGTAAGTATGCACAAAAAACAAAGTGTAAATGTATTGAAAGAAAAATTGAGTATAAGAGCTATCGGATATGTTGTGCAAGAGAGAAGACTGTGCTGGTATGGCCATGTGATGCTTAAAGATGAAAACAGCTGCATAACAAAGTGCTGATTTCTAAATGTGAAGGGAACCCGTGAAAGAGGAAGACCCAGGAAGATGTAGAATGAAGTGGCGAAAAATGATCTTCAGATGTTGAGCCTCACAGAGATGACAAAGGACCAAGATGATGGATGAAATGCTGTGCTTGAGGAGACCTGTTCAGCTAAATAAAATCAAGGTCTTACAGGCATGTTCTTTATGTCCATGCCCCTGCATACAATCTGTCTCTGACAAACCTCTCCCTTACAAACCTATACTCTCAGAGCATCCACCTCTGCTATTAACTTGGTCACCTACATAATGGAAGCTATCTACTACTTCTAGCTTACCCCACTGGCAGTTGATGGAGTCTATTTTCTGTACATTTTTGGTGTTTATTGTACCTGTGTATCTTCCACATACTAAAGCTATTTTCCATATATACTTTTATTCTTTAGTTGCTTCAGCCATTGGACTGCAGCCATGGCTAGAGCACTGCTTTGAAGAGTTTAATTAAACAGACCAACCACAGTACTTATTTAAGTCTAGCACTTATTCCCTCAGTCAGTCCTTTTTGTTTTGTTTCTTTTTGCTGAACAGCTATGTCACAAATAAACCAACAATGATTGTCAAATGGTGAAGGGTAAGCACAAATAAACACACACACACACACACACACACACACACAAGCACATATATGATGAGTTTTCACACAGTTTTACACCTACCAAATTCACTCATAAGGTTTTGGTCAGCCTAGGGCTATTGTAAAAGATACTTGGTCAAGATGTTGTGGTCTGAAACCCTGTAGCCATAAAGCGTATGTGTTAATCATACAGCCCTATCCACAACTTTGTGTGTGGGTGTGAGATAAAGAGAGAGAGAGAGAGAGAGAGTGTGTGTGTGTATGTGTGCACGGACTATATAAATATTTATTTTATCAGGACAAGAGCTTCCAATATGATAAACAAACACTGATTAAAAATCAAAAGGTGAAGAAAATTATGATACATGATCAATACAATTGGTAAAAAGAAAACAAAAAAAAAAAAGAATAAAGTGTTATAAATTCAAGAGAAAATATTATTTCTTTGATAATTCTCCATTAAAATCATGACGTTAATGTTGTTTTGCAACATTTCTACAGCTAGACAAGAGATCATGCGCCATCATGACATGCAATTTCCGCATACACCTCCCCCACATGTTTACTGCTAGTTAGTCCATAAACAAAAAGGTCACATGACCATGTCCATAAACAATTTGGAAGCCATAATAAAAATTAATCCAGGCATTAAAACCTAATGTTTATCTCATGTGAATATGTTTTAGTGCCTTTGACTGTGTTTTTATGTGCGTGTGTCTGGTTGTGTGTATTTATTTCTTTTCTGGATAGAAATAAGCATACACATTAGTGGAGAGGTGACAAATACATTTATACACACTCTAACATGTAACTGCGTATAGCATAGGAATTCATTGAAGAGAACTTGTGAATGGGACATTGCGTCACTTCTTTCCCAGGGACACTTAAGTTACTACTTCAGGCAAGTGCTATCAACATCACTTAACTTTCATCCAGGGATTGCAATGAAGTCTGATGTCCAACAGCACAGGCAGATGTAGGACATTTGATAGCTGTAATGATGGATATATTAATTTACTTATTCCAACCAATTTGGTTCTCCTTGCAAATAGAGGTATCTCATAGCAAACATGAAAAGGAAACTGAGATACAACTTGCCCATCCTAAATAAAATTATACAAGACATTCCTCTGATTTCTAAATCCAGTGGACAATCATTCATAAATTCAAGGGCTGCTGATAATTAATAATTAATAGAACAGCATATATTCAATATAAAATGCAAGGGTTGCAGTGAAGTCCAATATCCAATGGAATAGGCAGAGGCAGGTCATATACCTTTGATAGCTGTAATAATATGCTAGCTGTAATAATATAATAAAATAAATGATAGTTGTAATAATATGCTACCTTTAATCATCTAGGGACTTCTTGCAAATGAATAACTGAAAGGTGTATATAATATATAATATAATACATATGTTCTTTTTGACTTAGTTCGCACATAAACTCATACAAAATACATAACACCATATAATATAAACTACTTGATTTGAATTCCAAATTGAGGGATGCAAACACAGGTGCAGGCATGGCTGCATGGTTTTCTTCAAATCAGTTGGTTTTACCTTGAGAGGTAATGGACCAGTAGTTCCTGATATGCAAAATGAAAGAATGATAGTCACATGTGCTATGCCTTTTATCTGGATCTGTTTCACTGGGGCTGCTAACGTTGGGTTAAACAATAGAAACAACAACACACTTGATATGCCATGCTGAATAACAATGTCATTGCCCTCGTACACAAAGGCACATTCTACTGAGATGCACAAGAAAAATTTGGAATGCAAAGTGATATATTTATGATCACACATAAACCCACACATAAATATATAAGACAAATACAAGTTATGTCAAATGACATATCACAGGAATTCTTGATTTATTAACATTACTTCCACCTTTTGGGAATGTGTCACAATTACCATATAGCAACTGAGACCAGATCTATATGAAATGGGGAGATAATCTCAAGAATCAAGAATTCTCTGAAGTTTACATACTATTAAAGAAAAAGACAGATTGTCTAGAGATAAGAGGACAGTTGTAGGTACATGTTTCTGCCTGAATAGGTGTCATCAGCACCACAATTGTCCTACCTTATATCCAGCAGCCAAGGAATAGAGACATATACAAAAAGCATAGAATACATTCATGATGTAGGTAATTTGTATAAATTAAACAAAAACTAAGCAAAAAATCTCAGAGTAGCCAATAGAATTTAAATAAAAAATATAACTGAATACAGGTATATCAAATACCACACAAGAAATATCTTGATGCATTCAAATTCCTCCACCTCTAGAGGAAGTATCATTTTTGTTAATGGCATGTCAGCTGTGGAGAATTCTTGATTCTTAGGATTATCTCTCCTTCTCATTTTGGAGCTGGTCTGAATTGCTATTTGTTAATTGTAACACATTCACTAAAGGCTAAGATAATAAATCAAGAATTTTTGTTTATGGCATTTGATAGATGTATATCTGCCCATGTTGTTCATGTACATATTAATGGCCATTCTGAGTTAGTTCTCTCAGCAATTTTGTTTAATTTTCATACACACACATACATATGAAAGCTTCATTAACTACAATTTTAGTTTTTACTTGATGCTTTTTCTTAACTTACAACATACCATGCTTAATCAGAGTTAAGTAGAAAAAACCCCACAACATAAACATTAAAAAAAAAAATATTTCCCCTCAACATTTTCACCAGAAATAATGGGCAATGGAAAAAGAAACAATTATGGAAGTTTAAAAAGACAAAACCAAGATACAAAAAGTAAATAAGAAAAAATTCCATTCACAAGGAAAACAACGAAACCAATTCAAGAATTATTTAGTTCAAAGCAAAGGAAGTTTGTATAAAAATATGAAACTCACCATCTACAGGAAAAAAGCCCCACAAATATGGAATAGAGGAATAGAAAATAATGATGACAATAACAATAAGGATAATGATGATGGTGGTGACAATAATAATAATAATAATAATAATAATAATAATAATAATAATATATTTTAAAAAGGATTGACGTAACTCTTCACGAATAATAATAATAATAATAATAATAATAATAATAATAATAATAATAATAATAATAATAATAATAATAATAATAACAATAATAATAATAGTAATAAAAATGATTATTCTTCCTACTATAGGTACAAGGCCTGAAATTTTAAGAAAGGGGACTATTCAATTACGTTGACCCCAGTACTTAACTGGTACTTATTTTAATGGCTCTGTAAGGACAAGAGGAAAACTTAACCTTGGTGGAATTTGCACTCAGCATGTAAAGCTGGATGAAATGCCACTTAGCATGTTGGTCCAGCATTGTAACGATTCTGCCAGCTTGCTGCCTTAACTTATAATAATAATAATAATAATAATAATCCTTTCTACTGGAGGCACAAGGCCTCAAATTTGGGGAGAGTGGACTAGTCAATTACATCCACCCCAGTGTTTTCACTGGTACTGAATTTATTCACTCCAAAAGGATGAAAGGCAAAGTCGACCTCAGCAGAATTTGAACTCAGAATGTAGTGATGGATGAAATACCACAAAGCATATCATCCAGTGTGCTAACAACTCTGCCAGCTTGCTGCCTTCATAATAATAATAATATTAATAATAATGGTTTCAAATTTTGCCACAAGCACAGCATTTTGGAGGGGAGGGATGAGTTGATTACATCAACTCCAGAGTTCAACTGGTACTTATTTTATCAACCCTGAAAGGATGAAAGGCAAAGTCAGCCTCGGCAGAATTTGAACCCAGAACGTAAAGATGGACGAAATGCTGCTAAGCATTTCGCCTGGCATGCTAAGGATTCTGCCAACTTGCTGTCTTAACTTAGTAATAATAATAATAATAATAATAATAATAATAATAATAATAATAATAATTATAATAATAATAATAATAGTCAAGACAAAGTGCGCGATTTGATTGTAACACAAATTTTATTGGTTGAACGATATTTCAACATTAAGTCTGTCTTTGTCAAATTCAAAATAAGAGGTGATAAAAATTCAAAATTATAGAAATTTAAATTTAAAGTATAAACAAGAGCAACTAGTGTCCATATGTTGATGTAATGACATCATCAGTCTTTATGCTTCAATTTTATAACAGGCAAAAAGAAAAAGACAAAAAAAAAGACAGAAAAAAGAAAAGCTAAAAGAAAAATATTTAATCAAACAGTTTTGTATAAATTTGATGATATTTTCCTGCCATTTTATTCATTCCTCCAAGGTGTGATGTTAATAACCCGCAAACATATTTCTTCTCATGCATTCTGGGAAGTGAAAGTGAAGCAGAGTCAAAATATTTTCTGAGAATATGCACTTTCAAGTCTTCTTCAAAATTGCAGCCACTTGAAACGAAATGTTCATCAAGTTCTGTCGAACTACTGTCACTGTGCCTGACGTCGAATCTGTGCCCATTAAATCTTTTGTTTAATTGTTCTGTTGTACAACCAACATAAATAAAGTTGTGTTTCGTGCATTCTGCTGTGTACACTAAATAGGAATCTCTGCATGGCACACCTGTATAAATCATAGCGTTGAATTTTTGGACACAAAAGTTAAGTTTTCTTACAGTCAGAATAGTGACAGAGTTATTTTGTAAGCCCACGTCATCCCACATTTATCTACACTAGCGTTCCGATCATCCATATCATATTATTCAGACAAATCCGAAATCCCAATTTTTAAGGATAAAACGGATTTGTACTGACACAGGGGATTACTGGAAATATGCAAATGCTTTTGTACATCATTATGTCAAATGCAGTTACAGTGAATCATGATTAAAGAAAATAGCAAATGAAATAGTAAAGATTAGCAAAGATAGTCAAACCTTCATGCATAATTTTAGCAAACACAATACAATAGATGACAGAATTCCTTTAGTGATTAACTAGCACCAAAATTTCACTCGCATTTCAAAAGTATTACATGAAAGTTACCAGCATGTGGTAAAAAAATATCTTTGTTTCAAATAGATATTTCCCCAGCTGCCTAACGTCGCCTTTAGACGGAATAAGAATATAAGAGAATTATTGACCTCTATTTCTCACTACAAGAAAACGGTCATTGGAGTATCTGCACACTGTACTTTGAAAAACAGCCACAAGAGAGGTAAGCCCTGTTCATTGTGTAACAGCAGGAGTCAAGTGAATTCTATCAAGAATCATAACAGAAATGTTATGATTATACATACAGAGATTCCCATTTGGTGTACATGGCAAAATGTAGGAAACATATCTTGATTTATGCTGGTTATACAACTGAACAATCAAACAAAAGATTTAATGGGCACGGTTTCGACGTCAGGCATAATAACAGTAATTCGACAGAACTTGCTGAACATTTCGTTTCAAAAGGCTGCAGTTTTGAAAAAGACTTGAAAGTGCATATCCTCAGAAAATATTCTGTGTCTGAGGATATGCACTAAAAGAATATGCATTAAAGGAATATTCTGTGTCTGTTTCACTTTTACTTCTCAGAATGCATGAAGGGAAATATGTTTGCAAGTTATTAACATCACACCCTGGAGGAATGAATAAAATGACAGGAGAATATCCTCAAATTTATACAAAACTGCTTGATTAAATATTCTTTTTTTTCCTTTTCTTTTATTCTTTCCTCTTTTTTTCTGTCTTTTTATTTTCGCCTGTTATAAAACTGAAACTTAAAGGACTGAAGATGTCATTCCATCAACATGTGGATGCTGGTTGCTCTCATTCATACTTTAAATTTCCATAATTTTGAATTTTTATCACCTCTTATTTTGAATTTGACAAAGACAGACTTACTGTTGGAATAACATTCAACCAATAAAATATGTATTACAATCGAATCCCGTGCTCTTCGTCTTGACTGTTTGGTTTGTAAAGAGTTATGTCAATCCTTTTAAAATATAAAAAAATAAAATAATAAATAATAATAATAATAATAATAATAATAATAATAATAATAATAATAATAATAATAATGGTGATTATGAAAATGATGGTGTTGTTGATATTAGTAATTAATAACAATAATAATGAAAATTATGATGATGGTAATAACGATGTCATTAATGATAATAATGATAATGGTTTCAACTTTTGGCACAAGGCTAGAAATTTGGAGGATGGAGATAAGTCAATTACATTGACACAAGTGCTCAACTGGTACATAATTTATCAACCACAAAAGGATGTAATGGTAAGATGACCTTAGTGAGATTTTGAACTCAGAATACAAAGAACTGGAACAAATATCACCCATTATTTAATAATAATAATAATAATAATAATAATAATGATAATAATAATCATAGGAAAGGATGCACGTTGATTACATCAACACCAGTCCTCAACCAATATCAAGGATTTGAACTCAGAACACAAAGAATTGGAACAAATACAATAGGCATTTTTCTCAACACTCTAATAATTCTCCCAACTCATTGCAATAATAATAATGACAACAACAAGAACAACAATAAAAACAACAACAATAACAACAATAATAATAATAACAATAATAATAATAATAATAATGGTTTCAAATTTGAGCACAAGGACTGCAATATTAGAGGAAGGGTAGGTCAAATACATTGACCCAAGTACCTGACTGGTACTTTATTTTATTAACCTCAATAGGACGAAGGGCAAAGTTGACCTTGGCAGTATTCGAACTCAGAATGTAAAGTGCTGGAAGAAATGCCACTAAGCATTTGGTTCAATGTGATAACAATTCTGCTAGCTTATTGCTTTAACAATAATGATAATAATAATTAGCAACAACAAAGGCAGTGAGCTGGTGGAACTGTTAGCATGCTGGGCAAAATGCTTAGTGGCATTTCATCCGTCTTTACATTCTGAGTTCAAATTCCATCAAAGTTGACATTACTTTTCATCCCCTTTGGGGTCGATAAAATAAGTACCAGTTGAGCACTGGGACCAATGTAATCCACTTAACTCCTTCTCCAAAACTGCAGGCCTTGTACCAAAATTTGAAACCTAGAATTAGCAACAAGGACAATGAAAATTACGATCATGATAACAAAAGTAATTAATAACAATAATGATTTAAAATGTTGGTAATAATGATAACAACAATATAACAGCAATAACAACAATGATAGATGATAATAGAGTAACTAACAACAACAACAATAACAATGATATTGCTTTGACATATAACCAAAAAACACAAATGGAATTATAATGAGAAGGAAAGTTGAAATGTTAATTTTTCAAAATAGCATAACAAATAAGCAACAATTTCTATAGGATTATACAGTCAATTAAATAGATTCCAATATTATATATTATTGGAAATTTATAACAGTAAATTTATAAAAGTAATGTTGAGACCACTGGGATTTGAACCCCGAAAAATAATTGCTTATAACATAGATACACATTTACGTGTGTGTGTGTGTGTGTGTGGTGTGTGTGTGTGTGTGTGTGTGTGTGTGTGTGTGTGTGTGTGTGTGTGTGTGTGTGTCTTAAGATAGGACATTGAACTCTAACATTGGTATGAATTCTCCAGTTTTGGAACAGTGCAGAGTGCTCCAATCAAGATCAATGTTTTAACCTGGCCTACATGATATGAAACAAAAAGGAGAGGGATAATAATAATAATAATAATGATAACAATAATAATAATAACAATAATGGTAATAACAATAGTTCTTTCAGCTTTAGGCAAAAGGCCTGACATTTTGGAGGAGGGAGTAAGTCGATTGCATCAACCCCAGTGTTAAGGTGGTACTTATTCCACCAACCCTAAAAGAATGAAAGGTAAAGTTGACCTTAGTATAATTTCAACTCAGAATGTAAAGACAGACAAAATGCCACAAAGCATTTTATCTAACATGCTAACACTTCTGCCAGTTCTCCACCTTAGAGATATTTTCTAACATAGGCATATTTAGGGGTGAAAAAACAGTCACTTGAAGCAACCTTAATACTGGCATATATTTTTTATTGAGGCAAATTATTTTATGGCTAAATCCTTAATTCTTTTTCTGTTGCTAACCCTCACCTGTTTCTAAGCAAGCTAAGATCACTAATGGCCAGAGATTTTTTTGCAGAATACTGGAAATGAATGATACTGGTTTTATGACTACAACAGTCATTTTACTGTTGTAACAAGGAGAGACAGATATACACACACTCATAAGCACATATATATGTGTGTTATATATATATATATATATATATAGGAGTGTATTTATACACACACACACACACATATATCCTGTGTGGTGCAATGTAAAAGTGATTGTGGAGCACCACACGAAAGTGACCATGCGGTGCCATGTAAAAGAATGAGCACACTCTGTAAAGTGGTTGGCATTAGGAATGGCATCCAGCCATAGAAACCATGCCAAATCAGACTCTGGAGTCTGGTGCAGCTCCCCCAGCTTGCCAGCTCTGGTCAAACCAGCTCAACCCATGCCAGCATAGACAATGGATGTTAAATGATGATGATGATGATATGAGTGTATATATATATATATATATAAAATTGAAAAAAATTGGAGCAACAAGAAGGAGTACAGTTGGTCATTTATTTTCAATCACTACAATTGTTTCTATGCAACATAGTTCTCCAGGTATAATCAAGTACCTGCATGTCTCAAGAACTACATTACATAGAAACAATTGTAGTGACTGAAAATAAATGACCAACTGTACTCCTTCTTGTTGGCTCCAAATTTTTTCAGTTATGTATTCACACATGACAGAAGCCTGAAGTATGTATAATACTACTGGAAGTATGTATACTACTACTATTGGATAGCACAGGGTGAAATCTGAAGGTGGGCGAGATTTATACTATACTCTGCTACGTTCTTAACAGAATTTACCATAACTATACACACACACACACACACACGTGTATGTGTATGCAGTGTCATTCATTTACAATATTCTGCAAACATGGAGAATATCCTGCCATGGAGAAATATTACCTTGCCTAGAAACAAGTGAAGCTTAGCAACAAGCAGGACATCTAGCCATAGAACAATCTACCTCAATAAGCTTTGTCTAATCCATTCAAACATGGGGAAAAAAATAAACGTTAAAACAATGATGATGAAATAAGCATTGAAAGTAGATTCCAGTATGGCCACAATCCGATCAGTAAAAGCAGTAAAGTGAAAGTTATAACATAGAATACAATGACTGTGCCCTCTCAGAAATGAAATACAAATCCCTTTCCTCCACCCCCAAGGGCGGGAGGGGGGTAAGACTGGCAAATGGGGTGTGAAGTCATGTATGCATACATGGCATTTTATTACAGATTGTTATTCAGTCTACAAATAAGCAGATGACCAAAAGAAAATCTATTATAGTCATGTGCTAAAGACAGATTCCTGTGGTGTAAGTAATCTGTCACTGTCATGCTGTAGTAAGGGGATGGTAAAAATGTGTGTGCAATAAAGAGAGAAGGATGGACAGAGAGAGAGAGAGATTCACACTAATGTTATTGGCACATTCACACAACTCTCTGTCTTCTATTTTCTATATTAAGGGGCTAAATGCATGATAAAAGTATGTGTGTGTGTGAGAGAGAGAGAGAGAGAGAGAGAGAGAGAGAGAAAGAGAGATTCATAGGAAAGCTACTGGCATATAGACAGTCACACACATACAAATGCTATTGCCACACATACACACACACACAGACAATTATTACCTATGTATACGTGTGTGTGTGTGTGAGAAAGTGTGTAGAGATATGTGTATAAGTGTGCTCATCAGTTATATTGTTACTTGGCAATTCTTTCTAATGAAATGGTGGAATATCCACAGGGTCAGCTAGTTCAAGTATAAATCTAACCACCAGACTAAACATAGTCTGTATAAACAGGAGTGGCAATGCAAATATACAAATGCATGAATTGAAGAAGTAGTTGCAATACATTTAAACAATGGAAAGATATGAGTTAAAGAAATAATTCATGAAGGATCATAAGATTCAGAGAAGACAGAAACTAAGAAGATGTTAACTGTTCAGGAAATGTGTGCTACAGCAGACGATAATTGTTATTCTAAATATTACTAAAACTTTCTTGTGATACTGTTGCTTAATTAGGAATACTAATTAACAACATTACTGGAAGTACTGAAGTAGTATGGTAGAAATTAACTTCATTTTGCAAAGGAATTATGAGACATGAGATATAAAATGCATGTATGCATATAAGTATATATAAGTATGCATATATATATATATATATAGGGGTCCACCAAGGTTCCGTCCTCAGCCCCCTATTATTTACCATAGTCCTCCAGGCAATCACAGAGGAGTTCAAGACAGGTTGCCCCTGGGAGCTCCTCTAT
>NC_068989.1:69496007-69497835 GCF_001194135.2 Octopus bimaculoides | reverse complement strand
GCTTCAGCTTTATATTACATTATATTACATTGATCCTATTTCAGCCAGAGTTCTTTCGTCACACTTCTGTGACCTCATCAGTGGTCCTTTGCTTTCTTCTTTCTTATGTGTGTCTCACCTTGCTAACTATCAGCCATTTTGTATATATATATAACCTGTAAATAATATTATATAAGCTCAAAGCTTATAAGGCATCACCATGTATTGACTAAAGTAAATAATCTAAATATTGGGGCATATAAGCCCTCAAAAGAAAAATGGATTATATATATATATATAAATTCTTTCTTGAAACAGTGGATCTCAAAGCAGATGATAAATAATAGCATGTAAATATTAGGTTAAAATACTCGTGGGATAGAAAAAGAAATTATAGGCTGCCTTTGGGGCATAAAACCCACATCTATAAAAGAATTATTTCATATACCTGCAAAGTTTCTAAAATCTTACTACACCTACAATATATAAATGGATTCGTGTGTATATTTAAATACACTTATAATGACTTGACAGCCAGTGTTGGTTGGTTTACAACCCAATGACAAGGCAGTTTGACAAAAAGAAACCAATAAAATAAGTTCCAATATTAAAAAAAAAAAGCACTAGGGTTGATTTGTTTGACCAAACTTTTCAAGGTAGGGCCCCAGTATGACTTCAGTTCAATGACTAAAATAAATTAAAGACACATGTACACACACACATATATATATATATGTGCATATATAATTGAGCAAAAGTACTCCTGATGCCCACCCATCATTTTTTTTAATGGCTTATTCAGTGTTCACTGTTCACTATTCTATGTCCTATTTATGCAGTTTTGGTTACTTTTTCTGATGAGTTGTTGTGGTCCTGAACACTTTTATTAAAGGTGTAAAATCATCACAAGACTCTTACTCCAAGTTTCACATTTCAATTTGTTGGATATTTGTGATGAAAACTGCCACAACTGTCTGCTGGACAGGAATGTGAAACTCTGAGTAACAATCTTGTGATAATTTTGCAGCTTTAATAAAAGCATATTACTCTACCTTTGGTATTCGAGTACTATTTTTCCCACCTTGTTTTGCACTTTTGTGTTCACCTGTGTAATATATATATACACATATATTACTCTAATGATTAATTCTAAACATGGAAGACAACTCTGCACTAATCAAGATTCATTAAAAAGTGAACAGTTATAATGTAGGGAGATGGGGAGAGTGGGTGGTGAGTCTGATCTTTGGTGTTTTTGGCAAAACCTCCAGACACAACTCACTTGGAGACAGTTGAATAATCAAATTCTATGTGGTGACTGAATATGATGGAAACATTTCAGCTGCAAAAATATTGCTGATAACTTCCAATAGTTTATCAGTATAAAGTTAGAAACTTTCCTTTATTCAATGCACAAGGAATTTTCGAGTCTTTGAATGAGTAATGAGGGATAGAAATATTATCTGCAACTAATTTTTAGTATCAATTTTTGTGGTATCTCTATTTATAGACTGGTTCAATACATTTACGTGATATATCTCATATGTTTCACTTGACAATTCATTACATGATATAGTTAAATTCTTACTAAAGATCTGAAATCTGAAATTGTGCTTATATAATGATAAGAATGTGAACTACCCAACATTCACCACATTCAAATTTGCAACATATTCATGGGTTTCTAAATATTGATACAGTATTTTCTGAGTTCAGCTGCTGTTCATCAAACAAATCTAAAATTTATGGTTTCATCATGCATTGAAATTATGTATCCATGTCTATCTAAATGTATCTCTCTATCTCTCTCTCTCTCTCTCTCTCTCTCTCTCTCTCTCTCTCTCTCTCT
>NC_068989.1:69493999-69495921 GCF_001194135.2 Octopus bimaculoides | reverse complement strand
TCTCTCTCTCTCTCTCTCTCTCTATATATATATATATATATAATACAAATGATATATGAGCATATGCATGTATACATACATATATGTACATACCTACATCTACATGTATATATAGATGCATATCCAGGTACAGAACGTCAAAAAAGGAACAGGAACATAAATAAAGCACAAAAAATGGACTTTTTTTATGGACAACAGAATGAACACATAGGAAAACAGACAAGCCACATATGGAACTTTTCCTTCATCAGCTGCCTCTATTCTAAACTAGGCGTTACACGCATACATACACACATACATACATACAGGCATATAGATATACACAGATATATATAGGAATATATATATATATATATATATATATATATATATATATATATATGACGTTGATATATGTATACACTATGATTTTATGAGGCCCCACAACTAAAATCATATACATATACTTTTTTATTAAATTCAAATAGAGGTTGTGTTAACCTCATGAAGGGATGGTTTCATGCAAGGACATGCTGGTTCAATACCTAGTATTTTGGGGGAATTAATTTCCTTAAGATAATAGGTATACATATAAAAACATATAGTTTATATTCATATAGAAGAAGAAAAAGAAAATGGAGATTAGAAAGTTAATAATTGTTTATTATTAACAGCAAATTAATTGTTATCCCTTATAGCTGTTTCAATTAATACTCAGTAAATGTTAAGTAAATATCAAATTTATATGACCTGAGCATAATATCTTCAGAGGGAAAAAAATATACTCTTGGATGTTTTACATGTGTTTATAGATTCATTATAGCAGACTATAAATATATATATATATATATATATATATATATATATATATATATATATATATACAGGGAGAGAGAGAGAGAGAGATTCCATTATGTCTCTTGGAATAAAAAACTAATGTAAGCTGCTTGGTAACCTTACTAATGCTGGTGTTACAAAAAGAGGAATCCAGTACACAGAGTGTAAAGTGGTAGGTGTTAGGGAAGGCATCCAGTTGAAGAAACCATGCCAAAGCAGACACAGGAGCATGATGCAGTCCTTGGGCCTGTCAGATTCTGTCAAACCATCAATCCATGCCAGTATGGTAGATGGATGTTAAAATATGATGATGTTGGTGGTGGTGGTGGTGGTGGTGATCCTTATTTTGAAAGGAATTACTGGTAATGTCTATTATTGACCATACAGTTTGTTCACACAGAAATCCATCAGCATAAGTTTTCTCTTTTGATACTGATTTTTTTGTTCTCATATTAACAAGTGATTTAGCCAAAGCACCAAATGTAGGTGTTTATGTATGCTTCCAGTTCCCTTTCCTATTGAACTAAATCAATAAAAGAAGAGCATTGGTGTCTCTTATTTTCCACACAATTCAACAATTTATATAATATGGGAGACTATTTACATGCATAAAGCTCTCAGCTGTCGTAAAATTGTTTCTTAATTAAACAAAAACTGTCTAAGCCATCACTATCCATTGCATCACTTGTCAGAAATGACAACACACTTTTATCATTGCAGGTTGTTTGATTTCATGTCAAGACACAAGGAAAAAAACTGCAGACTTAAGAATAGATTTGTGGAAGAGATTTTTCTTACTTTGTCTTGTATATTTGTCCATAACTACTTTATTTGAACATTAGTGTAAATATTTATTATTCATGAAGATGGAAATTCATAGTCAAATCAAGTGATCAAGGAATCAGAAGACATGGAGACACAAATGTGATTGCTTTATAAAATGACTTTTATGTGTCTGTTAAGGTCTCTTCCGATGACATTCTGTTTCCATATAATGGCCATTTAGTCGTTAACATAATTGTTGATTTAACTCTAGATGTCTCTGTATAGTGCTTATTTAATAATAATAATAATAATAATAATAATAATAATAATGATGATGATGA
>NC_068989.1:69485927-69492816 GCF_001194135.2 Octopus bimaculoides | reverse complement strand
TATACATACATATATATATATATAAACAATATATGAGTATATGCATATATATGTACATGTATGTATATATGTTCATCTACATGTACATATAGATACATAACTGGGTACATGATGTGGCAAAAGAACAAGGACAAAATGGTAAACAAGGTGCAACAAACAAGCAGGCCACATAGAAACATCCCCTTCATCAGCTGCCACCATTAAAACTCCGGCGTTTCGAAGAATTAAGGCAGTACGCATCGTTAAAATGGTTCTTCCCACGAACACAAATTAAATTGTTTTCATGGAGGTAGTGGCGGATGGAAAACAAGACAAGAAAACGAAACGGTGAAATAAACAAACAAAAAGGCTGTACAGCCAGACGTGAAGTGTGTATGTCTTGAACGCTATGCTACATGGCAGTGAAACATGGGCCATACTGCTGAGGACATGCGTAAGCTTGCAAGGCATGAAGCTAGTATGCTCCGCTGGATGTGTAATGCCAGTGTGCATACACGACAGAGTGTAAGCGCCATGAGAGAAAAGTTGGACATAAGAAGCATCAGATGTGGTGTGCAAGAGAGATGACTGCACTGGTATGGTCATGTGTTGTGCATGGATGAGAACAGGTGTGAGAAAAAGCATCACACCCTAGCAGTAGAGGGGACCTGTGGAAGAGGTAGACCCAGGAAGACCTGGGATGCAGTGTGGAAGCACAACCTTTAAACGTTGGGCCTCACTGAGGTGATGACAAGTAACCGAGACCTTTGGAGATATGCTGTGCTTGAGAAGACCCAGCAAGCCAAGTGAGACCGTAAACATGGCCAATGCCAGTGCAGCATAACCAGCCCATTGAAGAGTACCCTTAAATCATTGGGCAATAAACTGCACTTGTGAAATATGTTGAGGCATGTGAAGTCGTTGTTGTGGCTGATGACAGTACTGCCTGATTGGCACCCGTGCCAGTGGCATGTAAAAAGCACCGTTTGAACGTGGTCAATGCCAGTGCCAGCTGACTGGTCCCATGCTGGTGGCACATAAAAAGAGCCACTTGAGCATGGTTGTTGCCAGTGCCACCTGACTGACTCCTGTGCTGGTGGCATGTAAAAAGCATCTGCTACACTCTCAAAGTGGTTGGTGTTAGGAAGGGCATCCAGCTGTAGAAACATTGCCAGATTGGATTGGAGCCTGGTGCAGCCTTCTGGCTCACCAGCCCTCAGTGAAACCATCCAACCCATGCCAGCATGGAAAGCGAATGTTAAACAATGATGATGATGATGATGATGATATAACTTTTGTCTAAACAGCTTATATTGCACCCAGCTGCCTACATTAATTTTATACTACACAAAAACACTCACACACATAGAGAGAGACAGAAAGAGAAAGAGAGAAATAAAGAGAAAGAGAGAAATAAAGAGAGCATGAGAAACAGAGAGTGAGTGAGAGATGCAAAATATTTCAGTATAGTTTTATTAATTATATTTAATAATTTCCTCATTATCATCAGCAGCAACATATGTAATAATTTTAGCAGACCATAATTCAGAATGGTAAAAAAAAAAAAAAAAAAAAAAAAATAACTGTTACGGCACCACACCAGAGACTTTAATTATAAGAAAGAAAGAAAGTAAGAAAGAAAGAAAGAAAGTAAGAAAGAAATGAAGAAAGAAAGAAAGAAAGAAAGAAAGAAAGAAAGAATGAATGGAAGAGAAAGTAAAGAACCAATCAGTAACCAATCACATCTATGGAACATGAACTCTGCGTATCAAAGTTATTGAGATGGTAACAACCTTTAGGTAATATCTCAGAAAACAAGTTTTGGCTATTGTATACAACTAATTTATCTGAGATAAAGTCAGAATTTGAATAGATTCTCAAAATAATACTTGACCTTTCACACAATCTATAATACGGACAATAATTTACAGCAAATAGGGAAAATAAGGAATAAATCATCTTCAATGGGTTTTTTTTTTCCTCAAATTAATCTGATAGATCAATAATGACTGGGCTACCTTAATTGTATATTAATATTTCAGCTTGAATATTTTCTAACCACAATTAAATGGTATCTTCCATAATCTGGATTGGCCACATTTTTATTTTAAGATTAAGGTGGTTGACCTTGACGACAAGCTACAAGATTATTCCCCACTATGTCAATAAAATTAAATGGTATCATGTCAGATTAAGCATTTTATGGTTCATCAGTTTGAGATCACTATATCTAATTCACTTGCTCATGTTTGCCCCACAGATCCCATTTGCATATTGAGATAACAACAATAAAAACGATAGTAATAGGAGTGATGCTTTTAGCAGTTTATAGAAATATATAAGACAATGCTCAGTGCCTAGGGTTCCTTAGTGGTCACCTAACTGCTGAAGAACAAACTAAGCTTGATGTTACTTAACTTCAGTTATTAGATGAGAATTGGTGCTTTCAGTGTGATATGACCATAAGTGTTAATGCCATGAGAAAAGCACCCAGTCCACTCTGTAAAGTGGTTGGTGTTAGGAAGGGCATCCAGCTGTAGAAACTATGCCAAAACTATGTTGGAACATGATATAGTTATCTGTTACATCATATTCTGTGAAACCAGCTGAACCATGCTAGCATGAAAAGAAGATGTAAAAATGACCCTGAAAATACGACAGGCAAAGTTGATCTCATTTGTATTTGAACTCAGAACCTAAAGCATGAGAAGAAATGCATTTTTTCCAATGTATTAATGATTCTGCCAGCTTGCTACCTTAATAACAATAATGTTTCTAACATAGGTACCAAGTTTGAAATGTTGTAGTGGGGAGGGGTTTAGTTGATTACATTAACCCCTATTTTTGACTGGTACTTTATCATCCCAGAAGGAAGGCATATGGCCAATCAACACAAGCTATCATCCCAGCCAGATTCTCTGAGAAGAGAACACAATATGTGAGATCTAACTCAAACAACCTGACCAAACAGTCTGAGTTGACACTCCCAAATCATACAAGTAACAGGACACATCCCATTTTCTTAGTATAATCACTGGTTGGGTACAAAATCCGACCAGTGGTAACCCATAGTGTCCTGGTGGCTCTTAAAGGACTTTGACAGTGTCCAGGTCCCACAACTATAGAGCAAAACAGGGAGAACCAAGGATTTAAAGACCTGCATTTTTGCCCTCCTGCTCAGATATCATAACAATGTAAAAAGACAAAGCAATGTTTACCTTTTTTCACAAACATAATAGTTTTTACTTCAGGCACAAGGCCAGCAAATTTCAAGGGAGAAGATTAGTCGATGCAATTGATCCAAGCATTTTCTCAAACTTTTATATGACTGGCCACAGAAAGATGAATAACTAAATTGATCTCAACAGGATTTGAACTCAGAACATAGAGAGCCAGAAGAAATACCTCAAAGTATGTTTTCTGATTTTATATATTCCTGTTGAGGCTATTAATTCCTTCAGGGTCAATGAATTTTCACAAATATAATGCAAATATCATTTAAGAAAAGTGAAAGCGAGTTCCCGTTCCCTACTCAGAAAAGTAATTTCTAAGCAAATTTTGAATAAGTATTAATTGCTAAAAGATTTTAAAGAATGATATTTTTAAACATATTGCATCTAACCTACAACATTAAATGTACTTCTTTTTCCTTTTTTATTTTGAACTTACAACCAATTTCCAAGTTTAAGCCAGAGCACTCATTCTAAGAGATTTCTTGTAATACTTTTATAGTGTTTGTTGGCATGTTATAACAGTCATTCCTTACCAAAAAATATTCCACTAATCCTATTCCTAAAATTGCTAAGAGAAGCCATATTTTCACTGACACTAAAATTCACAGAGAAATTTGCTGCAGGGAATAAGTTCTTCACTACGATTTCCAATAATCTAAAATACAGATTAACCCTTACCTATTGTAATATGAAATTCTAATATATCAGCCAATTGGCATGGCCATATAATACTCTTCTTTATATATCAGTAGATGAGGAACTGTGTGCATTGTAGAAAAAATATTCCAAAGCTATAACTATTAGAAACTTCAAGGTCTCCATTTCTCAGATTTATGTAGACAGGAATAGGAAAAAATTCAGTTGGAATGCATTCTTAAAGGGAGTTATTGCTACAAACAATCAAGGAAAGAAGCTAAGAATGTTAACAATAAACATTTGCAAACTTAAAACTCAATATGGAAACTGGAGCTGAAAACTGATAATTTCGATAACGATGAGGATTAATTGGAGGTGAGACATATTTAGATGTGATGATAAGTCAAGCTGTTAATTAAGCAACAGAGATCTCCTGGAGTAAATCCTCCTCTTCTTCATCATCATCATCATCATTGTCATCACCATTCTCATCATCATCACCATCATAACGTTAATGCCACCTTCAGTTTTCTAATTTATTACTGTGTTGTTTTTGCTTTTGTTATTTAGCTTCGGGTCAGCCTTAGTTGAGCCAACCTATGATTAAAGGTTTGCATGCATGGATGAGTGGCTGTTTAAGAAGTTCAATTCTCAACCACATGATTTTAGGTTCAACACCACTGCATGGTACCTTGGACAAGTGTCTTCAACCACAGCCTCAATACGATCAAGTCAAATTCATCATCATCATCATCATCGTTATCATCATTATCATCATTATACATCCACTTTATCATGCTTGCATGGGTCAAGCAAAATTGAAGCAGATATTCTATGCTTGGATGCCCTTTCTATTGCCAACCCTTGTCTGTTTCCAAGTAGGATAATACATTCCCATGGCCAAACATGTTTCTCACAAACAACTTCACTTGCATGATGATGATGCTTATTTATAATCATCACATGATGTCAAGACAAGTGAACATTAAACAATGGTGATTATATTCTTTTATTCTTTTATATGTTTCAGCCCTAAGGCAACTGAAGGAAGACAGAATCAAGTACAACATAACTTGGTCCATAGTAAGGCACACAAAACCATACAATATAATTTCCAGGAGATGCTGACTCTGCTCTGAGGAATTCCTGTCTTTTCTGTGGACCAATGAGCAAGATCATTAATAGAATTTCAGAAAGACTCTCAAGATGTCTACACACATATAAATGTACTTTCACACAATGCAGTGCGAATAAATTTGAGAAACTGTTAACATAATTTACTTTAGGGTATGGATGAATTAAGTTTAGCTCCCCATTCTTATAAACACCAAGTAGCTATTTAACTCACATTGTGATCATGAGTGCACCAAACCACACATGTACGTATGCTTACATTTTTGTGGATGCTTGTATGAGCAAGTGTACATGCACCATGCAGCTTGCACAAGGGCGTTTATACATCCATATTTGTTAAAAATTATTTTTAATACTTTTCTCACTGTATTGTGTGTTTGTTTCTTTTCTTGCATGTGATTTTATTTTTGATCAGTATAAATGGAGATATTTCCTTTGTTTTGCTGCTTTTCCTTCTACAAAATGAGAAGATACATTGTGGAATTGTTATTTTAACAGGTTGTGTCTATTTATCACCTGATGAGATACATCTGCATCACCAGATGCTCCTGAACCAGTTAAGTGTTCCACACAAGGGATCAATGCTAGATACGTCGAAACAATTGTTGTGATTAATAATAAATTCTTATATATTCCATCTTCTGTCTTTCATTTGCCATATATGTGTGTGTGTGTGTATGAATATATATATAGATATGTGTGTGTGTGTGTGCGTGCATGTGTATATATATATATATCGTTTAACGTCTGCTTTCCATGCTATATATATATATATATTGGGAGAATTCACAAAAAAAACAAAAGACGAAGACAGGTGGTGTACACAACAAACAGATGTATTATTAGTATTAGTATAACGTTCGGGAAGTGAAAAAGTCTTTAACATTTCGAGCCTATGCTCTTCCACAGAAAAGAATACAGGAAGAAACAAGGAGAGAAAAAAAAGAATGTGTAGTGGCTAGTGATTTATCATAGACTGGTTTCGTTGTCAACTACTTACGTAAATTAGTAAATTACATAAGTAGTTGACAACAAAATCGGTCTATGATTAATCTTTATATTTTGTATCTTTTCATTTGTCTTGCTCGCTTACGTTCTGGTGTTTGCTGAATTTTTTTAAGAACAATCTTTTCTTAGTGGTCAGACCATAAGTGATCTTCTAGCAAAAGAGATGTCCACTTAGTGGTCATCCCTCTTATATGTATATATATGAATATATATGAAAATATATATATATATATATATATATATACATACATATATATACACACACACACACACACACACATATATATATATATATATATATATATACACACACACACACAATCTCAGATCAGGTCACTTGCTATGCAAGTACATCTCCATAATACACACACACCCAAAGGGCTTCCACATAGTTTTTGTCAACCAGTTTTACTCTTACCCACATACCACATAATGGTACCAAGCCTGAGACAATGTGGTTGCAAAGCAAACCTTTTAACTGCATAGGCCATCTCTTTTCAGCTCTAGCCTGGCTACTACACCCTCTCTCCTTTCATGTGAGTAGCCATGCAGCTCCTCTGCAGCAAGAAACCTTATACTGTTCTGGCCTCCCATCCCCTAGGATAAGGCTGCCTCCCTCTCTACTGTAGCTTCTCTCTGTCAATGAGGATCTTAGTCTTGCAAGTTGCATGGTGACCTCACTAGTGCTGATGCCACATAAGAAAAAAGAAGCATCTAGTACATGCTTTAAAGTGGTCTGCATTAGAAAGGGTATCCAGCCAAAGAGACCATGCCAAAGCAGATATTGTAACACAATGCAGTCTTTGGACCTGCTGGATCCTGTCAAACTGTGTTAACCACCCTAACATGGATGCTGCTGCTGCTGCTGCTGCTGCTGATGATGATGATGATGATGATGA
>NC_068989.1:69482941-69485917 GCF_001194135.2 Octopus bimaculoides | reverse complement strand
CTGCTGATGATGATGATGATGATGATGATGATGATGATGATGATGATGATGATGATGATGATGATGATGAGCCATGTTTGTGCCTATACGTACACAAACACATAAATGGTAGCATCACTAATATTTTACTTTACATGGATTTAGTTATACACACATGCATATGAGAGCATCTAATAATAATATATAACTTTACGCATGAGCATATACACAGACACATTCATAGTCAATCTCACACATCAACATATATACATGTACATGGTAATTTCTGCAATTAATTACTCTACAGAGAAAACATGTACATCTGTATGTATATACATTTGTGTGCATGGTATGAGTATGTATGTATGTATGTATGTGTGTATGTTCCTAAAGTTGTCAATTTAGAAAACAGTTATATTATCTTTTGCTGACAGGTAAAAATGAAGGAATTTACTATTGCAAATATGAAGCAATTTACTATCTCTGCATTATTTCCAATCAAAACAAAAAAAAAAAGAAAAAAGGGAAGAGAGAGAACCAACCAAACTAGTATGGCCAACATGCTGTACTATAAATTATATTTATTAGAAAAAACCTAATTTCACTTTCAACCATTCCATCTCAAAATTTATAAAAAACATTAATGAATCATGTATGTTCACACAAAATGAATTATGCGTATTCACATATTCTTCCTCATTCTCTTTTTTATGTCCCATTTCCAATAATATAGGTTGGCCACATCTGTGATATGGCATCTTTTTCATTCCATAGATCTTAATTGCTCAGAGTTATATTTAATGGAGTTTTGGTAATTATAGAAAACTGTGTGGTTAGAAGCTCACTTTATAACCATATGGTTTCAGGTTCAGTCCCACAGCATGGAATCTTCTGCAAATGCCTCCTACTATAGCCTCAAGCCTACTAATGCTTTATAAAAAGTGTATTTGGTAGGCAGAAACCAGGTGCAATCTCAGGAATTTCTTGAGGGGAAGGCACAAGATCAGAAGGAAATACAATTCCAGGAGAAAAGGGCATAATAACATTATTTAGATGGGCACACTTCTTTTCTTGAGGGGAGCACGTGCCCCTCAGCCCCCACTCCTTGGGTCCACCCCTGGAAACTATATGGAAGCCTATCACGTGTGTGTGTGTGTGTGTGTGTGTGTTTGTCCCCCACCATTGCTTCACAACTGGTGTTGGTTTGTTTACATACCCATAACTTAGCAGTTTGATACAAGAGATCAATAAAATAAACACCAGACTTAAAAATAAGTACAAGGGGTGGATTATTTAACTAAGCCCTTTCAGGCACTGCTCCAGCATAGCTGCAGTCCACTGACTGAAACAAATAAAAGATAAAAGATAAAAGATTATTTAAAGTGTGGACTAATATATTATGAGACTATTAGGTTGCAACCATTAGGTAACTAAAAAATTTTTTAAGCGAATATTTTGATTTGTGGTTACAAAACAACATGAGATCTGAACAGGTTTATATAATCAATGTAAATTAATAATTCCTTAATTTTGCTGTCAAAGATCAAAACAGCAAATGTGTACACTCCTAATGTGGCCATGTGATTAAGTAGGTGCAAGTATGGCTGTATGCTGAAGAAGTTCACTTTAGGAATACATAGTTAGGGGTTCAATTCCACCGTGTGAATGTTTTCAGCTGGTGTCTTCCACTATGGCTGCAGGTTGATCAATTCCTTATGTAAAATTGGTAGACAGGAACCAAGAAAGCCCATAGTGTGTGTGTTTGTGTAAAGTATTTTACAGCCTGAGACCCTTCTTGTTGCTAATGCTTTCTAGTTTTTCAGGAACGGGATCTCTTATTCCACACATATTCAAAGTCAGAAGGTACAAATCAGATTGTTGAGAAGTGACAACAACAGCAATAACATCAACACTCTGGGTGACTTCCAGAGAATGCTGATATAAACACACACACAAATAAATGCACACGGTAGTTATATAATGCAAGACATGTAAATATTTCATCAGCCTTAAAAAAACATTTGAGAAAATATTCCTCTCACAAGGAAATTCAGTGAAGAGCAGTCTTTTTTTTCTTTTGGTGTTTCCATTTCCTTAGAATACCATTTTATATTTATCTTCTATGAGATTTGATTTTGAAGGAAATTTTTTGAGACTTGATCAAAATTTAAGATACTTACAATATGTCAATCCCTATACATAAATCTTTCTCTCCCTATATCTATCACTTTATCAAGCTTTCTCTCTACATATAACGTGTGTGTGTGTGTGTGTGTGTGTGTGTGTGTGACCTACTAAGAGAGAGAAAAGAGAGAGACATACGCATACACATGTATTTTCAAGATGTTATGCACCGAATCTGGTTACAAAGATCTATAAAGTCAAACAAAATAAATATAAAATAACCAATAACAGGAATCATACTACAATTATAATTTAATGATAAGTTTTGCATATCTTTCTGCTTTCTGAGTGGTTTAGATGCAAGTTTAAGAATCTCAAGATATTGACACTGTAGCTCAACATACCTTAATAAACAATTATTGATAAAAGATAAGATTTCATTGCAAACTTTACTTCTGCGAAACATGAAAATTTGTAAATATGGAAGGAGGATGACAGAATCAATAGAGCACCAGTAGAAATGTTTTGTGGTGGTATTTGGCATCCATATTTTTACATTTTGAGTTCAAGTGTCACCAAAGTCGACTTTGGTAATTCTTTTATTTTTGTTTATATTTTAATTATGAATTAATAAAGAGGTACATGCACAGCTGAGTTGCAGACATGACTGTGAGACTAAGTTGTTCACTTCATGACTACATGGCTTCAGGTTCAGTCCCACTACGTGGCATCTTAGGCAGATGATCTTCTACTGTAATTACAGGTTGGCCGACACGAACCTTGTGTGGATTTGGTAGATGGAAACTGAAAGATGCCTATCATGTGTGTTTATGCATGTGTGTGTGTGTGTGTGTGTGTGTGTGTGTGTGTGTG
>NC_068989.1:69481103-69482931 GCF_001194135.2 Octopus bimaculoides | reverse complement strand
TGTGTGTGTGTGTGTGTGTGTGTGTGTGTGTATGTGTGTGTGTGTGTGCACACGTGTGCACAGAGATTACTAAAGAGCCATTTAAATGATACCATGGTCTGGTGGTGGTGGTGGGATTTCAGTTTACTTTACTACACATAAATAAACATATATTAGACTTTACATAATTCCAGTGCAAAGATGAATGCATATGCACTGAACACTTTGGTGTTTCTGCAACACAAACCATGTGAATAGACATATATAAATAAATTATACGACCTTAATTAGTTGAGAGATAAAGCTTTAAAAATTCCTTAATAAGAAGGAAATCTATGAGTATAATATTTTATAATATTTGCAGATTTGGAAATTATTCAAATAGAGAAGGCTACAAAAAGCTCTTGAGTTCAAATTCATTGCAGACATTTTATTGTGTATTTATATGAGACAAACATCTAATTCTACAACTCTGTTGCTACATACACTTCATCAAACCGTGTCATGAATAAGTATTAGATCTTCAAGGAATACTAACAACAGATTGACAACCTACCCAAGAGAAGAATAATGAGTGGAATCAGTGGTCCAAGTTCAAAGAAATCTCCAGATCAATTTATTTAAAGACCTTTGCTTAATTAACCATTCAAATCGGAATGCTGTGTAATTAAAACAGTAAAGCAGATATCAACATGGATCATTTCCATTTCATTTGAAACAGCCCACTAATCCAACTGACTCTCCAGGTTCTACTTTCACTTTCTCTGATTCTTTTCCTCCTTTCTTTCATCTCTGTCATTTTGTTCTCCTCCTTTTAATTCTCTGCTTTTAACTCCACAAATTCCATATGATTTTATTTGAATCTCCATTTTTCTTTGTTCTATTCAACTCCTTTTTCATCTTTTTCTCTCCTCCTCCTCTTCTTCTTTATCTTCGCCTCTTTTTCGGCTTCTTCTTCTTTTTCTTCTCCTTCTCCTCCTCCTCCTCCTCCTCTTTTCCTTCTCCTCCTTCAACTGCTCCTCTTCCTCCATATCTGCCTCTGATACTCATGTCACTCCATACAGACACACAGACATGCCTGCAAGTATGGAGTATGCTGTTACCGGTTGAGATAAAATTCTTAACATAGAAATCCAGTTGTTTGCTAACGTCTGATGTTGTAACAGGCAATTGAGTATTAACTAAAAAAAAATTTTTTTAAACTACAAAAAAAAAAAGCACAACATGGAGTACCAATTCCTGTTCTTTTACCGTCTAATCGAATCATGAACAGTCATCATTCTACTATGTTACTTTCCATCAATTGAGAATCAAAAACTGATGAATAAATAAGTCACAACATACAGATCAATAGAACCTTTACGTCAATAATCGAACAGCATAATATTTGCATAACAACAGGCATAAGCTAACATGGAGAAACATATAGAAAAACCTGTAAGTCTGGGTGGTTATCATGAAACTGCCTTAGCTTTCATCCTTCTACAATGGATTTTGATCAAAGGTGAAGAAACCATATTAACTTTGCAGTAAAAGAGAACAAACTTGGTAAAAGACAGAATAGCAGCATGTATGTGTGTGTGTGCACGTCCGTGCATGTTTGTTCATATATGTGTGTGTATCAGAGAGAGAGAGAGAGAGACACACACACACACACACACACACACACACACACACACACACACACAGAGAAAGCTAGAAAAGAAATTTAAATGTGTAAAGTAGGAAATAGTTGAAAATAATCTATAGATGTGTCAAAGACACTGAATGCAAAGAAGATTTCTTCTTTTTTTTTTAAATTTTATTTCTAAAGGCAGAAATTTACAAAGAACTGGATAAAATAAGCACA
>NC_068989.1:69464307-69479731 GCF_001194135.2 Octopus bimaculoides | reverse complement strand
ATGTACATATATATATATATATATACACACATATATACATATACATGCATACATACATATATACATATACATATATATATATATATACACATACATACATATATATATACACATACATACATATATATATACACACACACACACATATATATACACACACACACATATATATACACACACACACACACATATATATATATATATATATATATATATACACACACACATACATACATACATATATATATATACATACATACATACATATACATGCATACATACATAGATGCATATATATATATATACATATATTTAGGGTGGTACTGCTAATACATACATAATTACATGGTTTTGATCAATTTTGCATTCATTTTACTGTATAATTTTATAAACATAATTACATTGTCATTTAAACATAATGCCTGAATGGCTCCCCTTTACAATTTTCTGTGTACAATTATCTTAGTACTCCATGGTGCACCATTCGTTATCTATGTAACGGATAATTTAATTACTCACTGATGCTGTCAGTTGTGCAGTTTGAAGGTTCTCAATGAATGGAATTCCTTGAATGGTTTTGATTCTAAATTAGAAAACTTCTATTTTCTGCATTAATGACCCTTGCCATAAACACTGAACTACTTCTCTGTTCACCCCTTAATCCAGAAACCTTATTTTGCTGTTGTTGTTTTCCTCTTTTTGGTATTTTTCCACTACAATAAGCATAGCAAACATCAATAAAACTGCTGCTGTTGCTATAACTTCTATTATTTGTGCTACTGTTGCCGCTGCTGCTGGTGTTTATCCAATATATAAGGGTCTGCTGTCAGTGTTACAACAAACTATAGTTAATCTTCAACAGCAATGATCCTTCACAAAATTTCAACTGATAAAATAAAAATACCAAACTGAAACAGGTTCTGGAGTCAATATGACTGACTCGACTAAAGTGACAAGCTGGCAGGATCATTACCATGCTGGACAAAATGCTTAACAGAATTTTGTCTGTCTTTATGTTCTGAGTTCAAATTCTGCTAAGGCTGACTTTGCCTTTCATCCTTTCTGAGGCAATAAAATAAGTACCAGTTGTTTCCTGGGGTTGATGTAATTGAAATACCTCTTCCTGCAAGAATTTTGGCCTTGTGCCAAAAAAATTAGAAACACTATGGTTGACTAAGCTCCTTAAAGGTGGTACCCCAGCATGACTGCACTCCAATGATTGGAAGTACTAAAATAATTTTATCTGACCCATGCAAGCATAAAAAAGTAGACATTAAATTGATGATGATATCATGGAACAGAGGAATCAGAGAATGGAAGCAAGATAAACTGCACTCTTCAGTTCCTTCCCCAGAATTGTTGATTGGTTAAACCATTCAATTTTTGATTTATAGTCAAAGGAAAAAATGTTGAAGAAAATAATATTAAAAACTATCGGAATTTATTACTTAATTTGACTAACTTCAAACACATATATAAACACTGCTGAACACATCTTGGAATACTACATATGACTCACAAACTTGTATAGAGTAGAAAGAAAAAAAACAGTAATAAATTTTCAATGATCTACAGTAAAAAAAATTCTAAAGGTATAAGAATTTTCAAAGAAGAACAATTACCCGAAGACAATGTAGCATGAACAACAGTAATCAGTCTTTAATTAAACACAAGGAAAATGAACTGACTACAAAAGAGATGCTTAAAGCAGCTGGATTAGAAGAGTTAAAAGACTTTCTCAATTACATATATATATATATATACATATGCATGTTTATATATATATGTATATATGTATGTATGTATATATATACATACATATATACATACATATAGTCACATATATACATACATACATATATAAATATATACACTCACACACATATATATACATACATATATTTTTTAAGCTCAAGTCTTAAATTGTTTATAATAACAAGAACACGATGAAATTTCTTTGTTCACTTTCAGTTAGTTTCACAGAAGACAATAATAATAATAATAACAATAACATTAATAGTAATAATAATAATAATGATAATAATAATAATAATAATAATAATAATAATAATAATACAGTGGAAATAAGAGCACCACAACAAACCACAGCACATACCCAAGGCATACAAGAGCTGTGTTCGGTAGTGCAGTGAAAGCACATGATAAAAATAAGACTACTGAATAATAATAATAAAAATGATAATAATAATAATAATAATAATAATAATAATAATAATAATAATAATATTAATAATAATAATAATAATATTATTATTATTATTATTATCATTATTTAATGATTTCTTTCATAAACCACAGGCATATAGAGGAAGGGGGCATCACAAGGACAGAAAACAATTTGCATGGGGATTTACATAAAAGATGCGGAGAAAGAAATGGAAAAAAAGATAGTGAAATGCGATAAAAGTATACAACGTATGTGATAACATGAATGATGCAGTCCTCTTGATATAGGAGAAACTCCAATTAGGGCCAATCAAGGAACTCCATAGATCCAGGATTACTCTGACCACCAACAGTATCAACCCTCTCTCCTGCTCTCCAATCTACAGGCACATACTCAAGAGTAGGGCCATTCACTTTTACCATTTTTACCATCATTCTAATCTTAGCACAAGACCAGCAATTTTAGGGGGAAGGGGTTAGTTGACTACACTGATCCCAGTCCTTGACTTGTATCTTATTTTTTTGACTCTGAAAAGATGAAAGGCAAAGATGACCTCCATAAGATTATAATCCCAGAATGTAAAGAACCAGAAGAAATGCTGCTAAGCATTTTGCTCAACATTTTAACAGTTCTACCGGCTGATTATGCACAAGGTCAGTTGTTTTGAGGGTGAGGGGTTAAATCCATACCAGCAAACCCAGTACTTGACAATCTTAAACCATAAAACCACAAAAATGTCAAGGGCTGGAATTTTACTCTGGTTTATATAGTGATAAATAAACTCAGTAGAAAGGATGAATGTTAGGCAGTTGCAGCTAACTCTACCATCAGGAAGGTTGGACCCAGCACTGCAAGCTACTGTCCTTGACCAATAAGTCTGTTTAATGAAGGCTGCTGCTCTCAAACTTAGCAGCAGCCATCCACAGTAGCTAATCATCACTATATTCTTATTAAAATACACTGCCTTTGTTTCAATTCATTTTGAAAAATAATGAAGAATTTAGTAAAATCATTGTCGTTATGAAGGAGGTGCTTGGAAGAAAAATTAACATGAGACTTTGATGAAAAAACATTTTGATTCAGATCACTTTAAAATAAGAAGTTTGTGTCATAGATCAAGGGGTGGTCTTGGATAGGTTGATATCAAAAGGGTCAAAGTTATGATAATCTAATAAATGAACTATTATTATGGTTGCTTCATCTGCTAAAAATAACAACCGAATCCTCATCCCCAGCCCAAAATATTAAAACATTTGTCTTATAAAAGGATGAGTACATTAGAGAAAATATTCTAAACACATGGGACTGTCATGAAACTCCATGTATACAACATACTTTATTTCCACTAAAATCAAGATTAATATTAAGGATGGGGGTATAAATGAAAGATTTTAAAGACAATTTAAGTTTCCAAAAAATCATGCATGTAATAATTGGACTTTTATGGTATATGATCAAAAGATATTCTTTAAGAAAATATTTTATTCTAGTCTCTTCATCATAACTAACAAGAAATTAACACAATTTTTGTTGTGATAACGGTGGCACTAGGTATTGTACATAGATTTAAGAATACTCACAAGTATCAAAATTTACAGATCTATCTAAAACAAAGCTTCAAAGGAAAAAAAAAGAAAAGGAAAATGAAGAAAAGGAATAGTGAAAATATAAACTTCAACTTTTATCTTTTTTTTTTTTTTTTTGTTAATCCCTTTTTAAATTCTAAACTTGAAGTGTTGAAAGTACTTACAAAAGAATTCAAAAATGAACTAAATTAAAATATATAAATGAATATGAACAAAACATCATTTTAAAACTCCAAGCAATTTTATGACAATTTTTGACTAATAAGTTCTTTGATGTTTATTGCTCTAAACATTTTGATCTTTTGAAGAATTTTGACAGCTTCAATATCAGAGATTATACTCTCATTTGATTTTAAAGATATTTTTGATATTCCTTTCAAACGTTATCTACTTTACGGTTCTTTGGTTCACCATTTCCTTAATGCAACCAATATTGTGATGACTGAGATCAATACTAAGTATGCTGTGAGGGAAATACAAAATGCTCTAAACAGATATTTCTAGTCAGAAATATCTTACTATCGTCATAACAAAATACAATCATGTCTTAATATGCAGAGAAAGATTCCTTTATGTATATACAAGTGAATAGCCAAAGCTAAACTGAGTGGCATTAAGTAGAATTTTTTCCTAAGCAAGTGTCTTTGAGTGGTGAGACAGAGAAACTAATATATCTACTTGGCCGATTAATACACAGCAAGTATATCTGTATGGTCAAACTTGTAACCAATATGTCTGTAAAACTTTTTAACAATGTCTTCTGTAGTCCAAAGATATTCATAAGATCTTATAATAATCTTCGTATTCATGGCACTTCCTAAGCAATACAGTTTTTCCCAGTAAATATTCCCACATAATCTGCTATTTCCTACAGCAAAGTGAAATGAGACACATAGGATTAAGTATATTAGTGTATATGTAAATATACATAGAATGATAGATATAAACAGATAGAGAGACAGATATATACATAAATAAATGTGTGCGTGTGTGTGTGTGTGTGTGAACACGTCTGTGTGCAAATGTGTTAGTATGGGTTTCTCTTTGTCTTTACATGCTTGTTGACTTTGAACAAAACAACAGCCTTGCCATCAATATTGTTGCTGTCTTATGCTTGCAGTCAGCTACAAAAACATGTCTGGGCTTCTTGACATGTTTTGATATATGCAAACTCTGTAAACAAAAATAGGCTCATAACTATGTCCAGGCTGTTTGACAGGCTTAAACAGGTGAAGATTGGCAACAGGAAGGGCATCTTTCTGTAGAAAATCTACTTCAACAAGGAAAAAATGTGGACAATAAAACAATGATGACAATGGCAGCAGTGGTGACAACAATGACGGTGGTGAAGATGTGTACACTATCCAAAAATACAATAAAACACATGCTATGACTATGAAGTCAAGAGGTTTTTAGGTCACATTCCAACTCTATATTCAAAGACATGGTCATAAGTACACACACACATTGTGCCATTTCAACTCAACACATAAGTCTTTCAGCTGATTTCAGAATAGCTACGGCCCATTTGAATAACATTCAAGACCATAAACGTAAGTATCATCAATTTATAGATGGAATGTTCTGTATAAACCAACCATGCAGCTAGGATCTTCTGTCAAAGTGATATGTGTATTATTAAGTATGTGTGAGGATGAGTAGCAGCAGGAAGCATATGCTTATATGGTTGAACTGTGTAATTAGTATGGTTACATTATTATACTATTTACTTTCATACTGATAATCAAACATAATCCCTAGAATAGGAACAGATTAATAGTAATCCATAGTAGCCTGAGTCATGATGATTAGAATGCTTACATAGCAGTAAGTGAAGTCAAACGGCTGTAAAGAGAGAAAATATCTAATATTTTGAGCTGAACCTCTTCATCCTCATGGTACATTAATATGCCTTATATTAATGTGTCATAAGCCCAGTTTTGTAATATTTCCATTACAGAACAGAAACAATGGAGGAAAAGATTACAGTTTTGTCTCTTACATTAGAGATTTCACTTCCCTCAAAATAAATGTAAATAAGGTTAGTACAATTTGGGCACTACCATATGTTTCAGGACTGGCTTAAACAATACAGTCTTATATGATACTATAGCATTCAGGAAGAGTTAATTAATACAGTTCAGCTAATTATGATCAATATATTAAGTATTTGAGATGAGACATTGTTAATATAATCATAATTTTTCTGACTATTAACCTCCTCATGTGTACCCTTAATGTAGTTCTCAGGGATATACAGTATAACATAGAATGTGACAAGGCTGACCCTTTGAATAACAGGTGTAACTCATTTTTGCCAGCTGAGTAAACTGGAGCATTGTGAAATAAAGTGGCTTGCTCAAGGATACAATGCACCACCAGGAATCGAACTCGCAACCTTACAATCATGAGCCATATACACTAACCACTAAGCCAATGGCATAACTCAATCAACTCAGCATATTTCCTTCTCTAATTCTCATTCACCTCTTCAATGCAGTCCTCCTAAGGAATACAGAGTTCTCAGAACCGCCAGCTTGGATGTTCCTAAGATCAGTACCATATCTGGCCTTAGTAATGTGGAGGTAGCAGTTTCTGGGAATTTGTGTTGTTGGTGCTTAATGCCTAGGTCAGTGTTAATCCAAGTGACCAATGATAAAAGATGTTCCACTTATAGGTCATACATTGTCTGTTTGAAGATGACTGGATTGTTTTTAACAATTACTAGCATTAAATTAAAACTAAAACTAAAAAGACATACAAGAAAATGAAATGAAGGGAATAACATAAACTTTATAAATTCTCAGATTGTATTACTGAATAATGTCATTCTTATATACACTGAATATTTTTCTGTTCTACTTGCAGGCAAATATGGCTTGGTGACATGTACCATGTTTTTGCTAATTGTTTTAGCTGTTTTTCTAGCTGCAAACAGACACAGATACCCTCTCGGCCTTCCAGCCCTTGACTCAGTGTAACTGCCAAGAAGTAACAGCAGTAGGGAGAGAGGGCTGCACCAGCACTCAGCTGGAACTCATTACAGCTGAGGAAACTGGAGCATCATGTAATGACATGCTTAGTGCAGGAATTGAACCCACAACCTATTGACCATGAGCCAAACAACCTAACTACTAGGCCACATCTTTTAAATTTTCAGTAAACTAAAAGCAAATCTCTGCAACCATCAGTTTAAGATGGTTATTATTGAATTAGGGAAGTGTTTATTGTTCATGATTTTTTTTTTCAGCTAAAAGCTCTAGAAATTTCCTTTTCTAAGGCATATCAGCTGTCAAAAATAATTCTAAATTCATTGAAATGACGATAATAATAAAAATTACAAAATATGTTTGTAAGCAGTTCAAATATATGTGAAATGAAAATCTTACATTTAATGAACAGTACTCCCACACAATATTCTTAAATGCTTAAGCTATAACAGAAAAAATACGAAGAAGTAAATGCATGAATCATTCTGTAAATATAATCTTGGAATCTTTAGAATTCATTTTTCTCTCATAATCTTGTTTGTCCTATGTGTGTGTGCATGTGTGTGTGTATACATATGCATGTATGTATGCATGTATGTATGTGTGCGTTTCATTTTAATTTAATCCTATAATGGTTAAAAATAACATGACCTAACGATATGACATTTCATTGGAATTTTTTTTACAATTCTAATAGAGCTACTTTATTTATGAATGTCATTTGAATTCCTACATCTATTAAACAAATCATTTGTTTTGGTTTGAAATTAAAATTATATTTTGATAATGAGTAGAAGTTTAATTAATATATATTAAAATCAATACTATTTAATCATCAAAGGTTTATTTTTTTTTATTGACTTATTCTGTAAATTGCCGTATCATGCTACTTAAAATTCACTCATGGAAAACTTGTCATTCTAAGATTCAGCCATTACAGTTAAACTATTACTTTGATGATGAGGGATAATAATTCTGAAACATGCCCAGCAAATTTACCATAATATCAGATATCAAACTCAATCTGCTTTGCATTTGATCATCATTATCATCATCATTTAATGTCCATTGTCCATGATGGCATGGGTTGGACAGTTTGACCAAGGCTGGTAAGCTGAAAGCTGCACCAGACTCCAGTCTGATTTGACATGGTTTCTACAACTGGATACCCTTCCTAACAACAACCACTCTGAGAGTGTAATGGGTGCTTTTACGTGCCAGTTATTTGTCATTGTTTCCAAGAGGCCCAACACTCAAAAAAGTGCTTTTTACATGCTACCGACATAGGTGCTAGTTACACAACACAGGCATTGGCCACATTGCCTCATTGAAACATTGAAGTTGTCTCCCCAGCCATTTTTTTTACCAGTAGTGAATATTTAGATTTGTTCTCACCCTTAAGTTAAATTAAAATTTCTTGGTTTATTATGTTTACAAGTGCTGACTTTACTATTAAATATGTAAGGAGAATGTACCAGATAGCCAAGGCAGTAGCAGAGAAGAAGAAGTTTGCCAATGTTCAGCGATGTGAGGCCCAAAGAACTGAAGTATTTCAGATTGCAAGACAGCGTGTGAGAGAAAACCATGATGTCATAGGAGAGAAATGGTCCACATGGATGAAGGTGCACTTGCGTTTAATGATGCTGCAAAGAAAGAGGCTTGGAGATGTCATTATGAAAGACTTCTGAATGTGGAGAATGAATGGGTGGAGGAGAGTCTGCCAAAATCGACCCACTTGAGGGACCAGCTACCCACATTGACAGTACCCTGGTAGATAAAGCAATTAAGGATATGAAGACAGGGAAAGTACCTGACCCATCAGGAATCACTGCTGAGATGCTTAAAGTATCAGGCAGTGTGAGTTATGGTCTTGTCACTCACATCGTAAATAATAGTTCATGCAGGAGTTCATGAAGGAGTCATACTCAATGACTGGTGTGGCAGCACCATAGTCAACTGCTAGAAGGGTGAAGGTGATGCTTTAGATAGAAATAACTACAAGGGTATCAAATTATTGGATCAGGTGACGAAAGTTACAGAGAGAGTCATAGCCCAACTAATTAGGAAGAGAGTTAGCCTAGATGAGATACAGTTTGGTTTTGTGCCAGGCAGAAGTAGTACCAATGCTATATTTCTGGTAAGGCAACTGCTGGAGAAATATCTAGCTAAAGATAAACCTCTGTATTTGGCTTTTCTTGACTTGGAGAAAGCCTTTGACAGGCTGCCCCTGAGAGCCCCTATATATATATATATATATATATATACATACATACATATATATATATATGTATATATATATATGTATGAAATAGCTTACTCTTAGAACCATATTGATTTCTTATTAGTTTGAAAATAAATAACAAATATGTTATACTTTATTTTTCTCTTACATCATCTCTTTCAAACCTACTTTAGAATAAGCAAACCAAACCATCTAGCATTGACTTGGATACAAAAGAGATGAAGAATTTATAAATAATAGACATCTACATGTCACATCTTTACTTAATTAATAAAGATTTGCTTCTAAAAATATACATACATTTTTCATTAAATTAGTTTTGATAGATTTAGAAACAAAAGTTGGATAGTTCTTGTTAAACTACCAGTATCAAATCTCAAGGCATTAAGTCAGAGAAGTTTTGCTCTCTGGATTTCGACCATATTAGAAACCAATTCTTTTTCTGCAAGCTTTGAAAATGACACAAATGTATTGAATTTTAGTTTAGGAAGTAAGTAAAGATTATTCATATGGCTCTATTGATCCAATTTTTTTATCTATATTCTTTAAAATAGCTTTTGACAAATGAACTCACTTCCAATATTCATAGTTGCCACTCAAGAGTTAACATCTCTCTCTCTCTCTCTCTCTCTCTCTCTCTCCTGTAGATGGACTGACGGTAACTTGTCAAACAGATCACATCTTATACATATCTACTGTTTAATGAGCTAAACTGTATTTCAGTTTTTCTCTCTTTTTTTTTATTGCAATGCACAGTTATTCAAAGTGACAATCAAAGACACATCATTCAAAAATAATTCAACTGAATATTCTGTTGTAGATGAATTATATACAGACAAGAAAATGGTGCCTGAATCCAGACAAAAATATTACTTATTTATCTAAGAAAGCTTTCAGAAATATATAAAAAAATGAGAAGTTTACTTAACCAGAAGACAGATACTAAATATCATTTTCTCTCGAAGTGCTTAGCAGATATCTCCTGGTTTTCTGAGAATATTCTAAGGTACAGGTATGACCATGTGGTTAAGAAACTTACTTTGCAGCCATGTGGCTTCAGGTTTGATCTTGGTAGGTGACATTTTGGGCAAGTGTTTTTCACTACAGCCTTCGGTTTACTAAAGGGAATAAAGGTACACCGAAACTGTACAGAAGCCAGTTATATGCACGTGTGTGTGTGTGTGTGTGTAGATAGATAGAGAGAAACATATGTCTGTTTGTGTGTGTGTGTGTGTGTGTAGACATACACACACGCGCACGTGCACACACACACACACACACACACAAATTGGTCATCTTTTAGTTTCAGCAATCACAAGGCTGTGGCCTGGTTAAGGTTATAGTAAAAGACACTAGTCCAAGATGCCATACAGCATGACTGAACCTGAAACCTCATGGTCGGGAAGTCAAACTTCTATACCATACAGTCATGCTAAGTATTTCCCAACCACATGGTTCTGGGTTCAGTTCCACTGCATGGCACCTTGGGCAAGAGCCTTCTACTATCTCCTTGGGCCAACCAAAGCCTTGTAGATTTGGTAGACGGAAACTGAAAGAAGCTCATCGTGTGTGTGTGTGTGTGTATATATATATATATATATATATATATATATATATATATATATATATATATATATATATATATATATATATATATATATGTATATATATATATATATATACACACACACACACACACACACATACAAACACATACACACACACACACATATATATATATATCTATGTGCATGTCTTTGTCTCTCTGTTGGTGTGTTTATATCTCTGTAACTTCGCAGTTTGGCAAAAGAAACCAATAGAACAAGTACCAGGCTCAAAAAATAAATCATGAGGTCGATTTGTTCGACTAAAAGCCTTCAAGGCAGTGCTCCAGTGTGTGTGGAGGGGGGGTGCATATGTGTGCATGTGTGTGTACTTGTGGGAGAGGGAAACCCAGGAAGAAATGGAAGGAAGTACTGAAGGCTGATCTCAAGATACTGACCCTTGCAAAGAAGATGACAAAGCACTGCAATATCTGGCATTTTGCTGTACTCAAGAACACCTGCCCACCACAGCAGAATTGATATCCTAAAAAACCACTTTGGCGATGAAATATTGTTAAAGAGGGGTTAAATATATTTATATTGAAAAATGAAAGCAAGAAGTTTGGATCTTAAAACCAAGGAGCAATGTCAGGTGGGTTGGGTGTCAAAACGGTTAATGGTTTCCCTTCATATGGAATCAACAGATGGTTTTATCTGGCAATGAAGCATCAATAGACTGTAAATATAGAATATAATTCCTGATTGGCTTACTTTGAGAAGACTTCATTAGCATGAGAATAAATTTTACCAAAGACCATTAATCATGAGTAAATTTCATATAAACTTTATGAAAAAGAAAAAAAAAACTTTTAACACCACCAAATTCTTGTATCTTCTTACTATCGTGTACATTCTGCAGCTGGTTTTTAATTCTAATTTATCTATATATTAACTGGATTTCCTTTTAGTTCGTCAGCACAGCTTACACGATGTTGTTTATCTTTTGATCAAATAAGTAAACCTATAATCAAAGACATTCCAACCACAGCCATCCTAGAATGTGTGTCTTTTCCTTAATTAAGATAGTAAGATGTGATTTAAGGGATGTTGACTGTTATTTCTAACAGATCTAGTGACTACATAGAGATTTCCTAAGTCAAACCTGAACCGTTTGTGACCATCTCATTCCTTTTTAAGACAATGAGGTATGATTTAAGAAAGATCTTTCTGCTGTTTCTAGCAGATCTAGCAATTATATAGAGGGTCCACTTCTAACCATCTTGTCTTTTTCTGTTTTTGCTAGCTTTTTTGTTTTAATGACATTAAGGTATAGTTCAATAAAAATTTGATTGCTATTTTTACCAGATCAAGTATAAATGCCTCCTTTTTTAGCTTAGCTGTTCTAGTCATTGTTTCCATTATCCCTGATATGGAAGGGAAAGAATGGGGAAGGTATCCTCAAAACAGAAAACACCTTCTTCCAAATATTTGCAACAAAGTGACCTTTGTTAAAGGCACCCAAAGACTAACCCATCATCATCAAACATCTGTCTTCCATGCTAGCATAGGTTTAACTATTCAACAGGATCCAACAACACAGAAGCCTGTTGAGCTCTAATGTATGCTTTGGCAAAATTTCTATAGTTGGATGCACTCCCTCTCATACCGACCCCATTACAGAGTCTACTGGGTGCCTTTTATTTGTGACAACACCACAAGTGAAGTTGTCATGCAGTGTGCCAGACTGAGACTCCTTTTGACTGAGTAGAGCTACAATAAAGAGGAAGATAGCTTTATTCTAGGAGGTGAGAGGTTAAAATGTGTAAGAAGGACCCGGAACAGAACAGGTTTCATGCTTTAGAAAACATGTCAAAGTAGATATTGGAGCATGATGCAGTCTTCCACCCTACTGGATCCTTTCGAAATATCCAATCTGTGCCAGCATGGAAGATGGGCATTAACAGAAGATGATGATGATGATGATAATGATGATGACAACAGCGACGATGACAATGATGATGGCAATGAAGATGACAAGAATGATGAGGGAGATGTTGATGATGATGATGATGAGACCAAGTGATTATATCTCTATATTGCATAAAGTGTTGCCTAATATCTATAGATATACTCTATAGTATATAATATTATTGAAAGACAACAATGCTAGCACACTAATAGTTGTTACCAAGAATGCATTCATTGTATGTTATAATATGCAAACTGGTATATCCAATTTACTTAACCCATTTCATACCAATGTGCCAGAATGCCACCTCCCAACCCCCACCCCACTAGTCCTATGATACAAACTTCCTGTTTTAAAATAATCTCAATTAGAATCTTCCATGAAAATACCATGTTAATTTATGTTCCAAACACCAGCTTAATAACAATAAAATTATTTTATTAAATTCTTCCATAATTTTTTTAAATGATCAAAGCATCGTTAAACGTCCTCTTTCCATGCTGGCATGGGTTAGATGACTTGACTGCAACTGGTAAGGCAGAGAGCTGCACTAGGTTCCAGGCTGATTTAGCATGGTTTCTACAGCTGGATGCCCTTCATAATGCCAACCACACCAAGAATGTAGTGGATGCCTCTTACGTGTCACTAGCATGGGTGCTCTTACACATAACCAGCACAGAAGCTCAAGAATTAAGTCATATGGCATTTGATTTATGTGTATTTCTCTCGCTATATATATATATACACACACAGACACACATATACATGCATACACACAAACACACACATGCTAGGCTTCCACACAGTTTTTGTCTGCAGGTTCAGTCCCACAGTGCAGCACTTTGAATAAATGGCTTCTACTATAGCCCTTTACTGACCAAATTCACTTACAAAACATTGTCAATCAAGGACTACAGTAGAAGACACTTGCTGGAAATGTTACACAGTGGGATTGTACCTGAAACCACGTAGTAGGAAAGCATTACTTCTTAACCACACAGCCATGCCTGTTTGTGTGTTTATATGTGTGTGTATGTGAGTGTTAATGTGTCTATACATGCATATTTCTGTGTGTGTTTGTGTGTGTGTGTGTGTGTGTGTGAATGTATACATGGGTGCATGCATGTGTGTGTACGTGTGCACATGCGCAAGCATGTGTTTGAGTGAAACATAAAAGATTTGATTGTCATGATTTGAGTGTATCTGATTTTAGGGTTGCTTGAATCAGGGTCTGATATAAAGCTAAACAATAACAACAACAACAACAACAACAATAACAGCAATAAAACAACAACAATAGCAATAACAACAACAGCCCATATTTCATGCAGGGGATGTAAAATTCTTTCTCCCAGTGTGATTCTACCCATACATGTTAGGTATGTTTTGATTTTATTTTTCTTTATTGCCAGAACAATAACACACTAATTAACACTCTCTTCTTTAGCTTAATTAGCAATCTCTGTAGTATCTTACCACTGCTTCATTATGGGAATAAAAAATGAAACCATAATGAAAAATGTCTTTCTTTGTTTTTCTTTTTACATTTGCACAAAAGCATGACATTTATAAAAGGAGTTTAGTCAATGCTTTGTAAATAAATTTGGTAGACAAAAATCGTGTTTGGAAACCTTGTGTGGCCATAGTTTACATTGAGTACAACATACGAGAATTTGCTGAAAAATTCCTGGTTTGGGGTAAAAGAAAATACAGGAGGATCAGTTAATTATGATTTTATTCAACATATTCCCCACTCATATTCACACATTTATTGTATTGGTCCTTCAGTTTTCCCAAGTCCTATAAAAGAACTTGGAAGGTTGGGCCTCCAACCAAGCCTCCAGTACTCATCTGGCACTTATTCTATTCACCTCAAAAAGATGAAAGGCAAAGTCAACCTCAGTGGAATTTGAACTCAGAACAAAGCAGCAGACGAGATACCGCTAAGCATTTCACCCGGCATGCTAACGATTCTGCCAGCTTGCCTCTTTTTTTTTTGTTTAATTATATTATGTTTGTGCCTTCATTGCTCTCATGGCTAAGAAAGAAACAATGATTTTAACCATCATATTGTCATAGTGGTTGTCAATGTCATCACCATCATCATCATTATTATCACCACCATCACTGTTACACCACTGCCATCACCGCTACCTCCACAACCAACACCTGCGCCACCACTACCACCCTTGGCATCATCACTGGTACCCTCCACACAAAGAACACCATCACCACCTCCCACCACACCCAAACAACCACCACAACTGCAACCTACACATCACCACCACCACCACCACCTCTACTCCTGTTATTATTGTATTATTAATACTAATATTAATGAGGTGAGAAGGGTAGTGTCTATAATTGCTACATTTCAATTCTTCAGCAATTTGTATTAAACAAAATTAAGAAGCCTTAACCAAGTTGTTTTTATTTTTGTTTATCGTTCTTTAACTCTTCCATTCCTCTTACAAATAGTAGAAGTGATTTATTGTACAGAACGCAAAATTAAAATATTAAGAACCATTAGAATGTAATAATAATTCTATAGTGCCATTGATTGCTTCTTGGCTGCAATTACAGAGAAGAAAAGGGAGCATGTAATAAATTTTACTTTTACCATTTTTTTTTTTTTCTTGTTTTAACATTAGCGAGTTTCTACAATGATTATATACAATCCTTTCCTAAACATCATCATCATCATCATCACCACCACTGCTATCGTCATCATCATCATTATCACTACCATTGCTATCATCATCACAACAATGACGGCCACCACCACCACTATCATAACGAAGATGGCCATTACCACCACCACCACCATTATCACAACAATGACGACAACGACAATGACAGCGACGACGACGACGATGACCCCTACCAACACCACCACCACCACCAC
>NC_068989.1:69461281-69462986 GCF_001194135.2 Octopus bimaculoides | reverse complement strand
TCTTGGGGTTAGTAGCCCGTGCTCTTAACTACTACAAGTTCGATTCCAGGCAATGACCTTAATAATAATAATAATAATAATAATAATAATAATAATAATAATAATAATAGTAATAATAAATAATAATAATAATAATAATAATAATAATAATAATAATAATAATAATAACATCGAAAAATACCTTAGGTATGAGAACCCAGGTTCGAAATTTCCCCTAGACTCCTGATGAAGGCTGGAGGGTATATCAACCAAAACGTTGTGTTACCAACAAACAAGATGCGGTCAAATAGCCGTCAAATGTAAATAATGTACAGAAGATACTTGTTTAAAATTACCATGGACTGGGATCGGACCTGACACCACACAGTTACGAAATAAAATTCTTAACAACACACCCACACATCCATACACACACACAACCATCCCTATACCAATGAGTTTAAAGAATTCTTTCAGTGACCAAACAGCAAATATCGATTAAAATTTTGGTACAAGATCAGTGGTTTTAGGTGCTGGGGGTTAGTCGATTTCAGAATCTCAAGTACTTGAATGGAACTTTATTTTATTGATCCAGAAAGAATGAAAGGCAAAGTTGACCTTTGCAGGATTTGAGTTCAGCATGTAAAAAGTTGGAAGGAATATCATTTAGCATTTAGTCCGATGCACTGGTTCTTTCAGATCATTGCCTTACATAAACAACAACAATTAATACCACGTAGCTAGGTCAAAACCTACTTTCAGTTTTGAATTTATTTAAATTTTATTATTGAAATAATCTAAGTCGGTAAGCTGGCAGAATCATTACGATAAGAAAAAAAAGTTCTTTCCCAAATCAAATAGGGCCATTTTCTTGGATTCTCAGGTGTATATATTTACCCCTGGATGGGACACCAGTCTGCGGCAGGAATCCTCTTTTCCCAGTTGGTGCTGGGGGGCTGGAGCAACACGAAATGAAATGTTTTGCTCAAAAACACAATGCGTCACCCAGTCCAGTAATTGAAACTGCAATCTCATGATCATGAGTCTAACACTCTTACCACTAAGCCACGTGCCTTCAGAATCATTGGAGCATTGGGAAAAAAAAATACCAAGCAGTATTTGCTCTGGGGTTTTTTTTATATTCTGAATTCAAATATTGCAGAGATCAACTTTGCTTTTCGATTCTGTAAGGGACAATAAAATGAAGTACCCATCACATATTGGGGGTTCAATGGTATCAACAACCCCTTCTAACCATCAAACATTTCAGACCTCATCAAGTACTGGGTTCTATGGTAACAACTAACCCTTTCTTCACATCAAAATTTCTGGCCTTAGAAACAATTATTTAAATGATTATTTGTTATTGAAATTGAAGTTTGAAAGGATTAAAAAAATTAATTGCAGTTCAACAAATAAACAGTCCTTCCACACCAACACCACCACCTTTATTATTATTATTTTTATTTTTGTTGTTATTATTATTATTATCATCATCATCTTTATTGTTGTTGTTGTTGTATTATTATTATTATTATTATTATTATTATTATTTTTTTTTTTTACAAATATAAATTGCTCTGAGCAATTCTGCCCAAAGAAACAGGAATTCTGGTGACAAAAGTAATCAGAGACATAATAACTGATCTTTCAGTGTGCACAAAATCAAAGTTCAGCAAGAGATTTAAGATTATTTTTTATGCTAATGAAATTTCTTTTTCTTGTA
>NC_068989.1:69455279-69460009 GCF_001194135.2 Octopus bimaculoides | reverse complement strand
ATATATATATACACACACATACATACATATACCACTAACAGACAGATATTTTATTTATTTTTTTATTTTTTTGCAAGGCAATTCTTATGCATCAGAATGGCTAGAAAACTGCTATCAATTAAGTCTAGCCAAAATAAAACTGATATTTCAAATAAATAATAAAACAATAATAATGATGATGACGATGATGATAATCATAATAATAATAATAATAGTAGTGACATCCTTGAGTGGATGGAGGCTGTTTCTTTTATGTGTTTGTATACATACATACATACACACACGTACTTGTACATATATATATATATATATATATATATACACACACACATATATATAAATGCATACAAATGTATGTATGTGTGTGTTTGTATAAATATAAATATACATATATATAAATGTATTTGGGTATGAATGTGTATGTGTGTGCTAACTACACTTGAACTCGTTTCATCAATTTTATATCAATTACTCTAAAGTTGAAAACAAAAGTCACCCCTGGGAAGGTTTGGTTGCAAAACTAAAAAGTGATATACCAGATACTCTAAAGTAACAAGCTTAATTGTTTAATATTACATTCTACTGATTCCCAACAATAATTTTAAATAACTTTCAGGAGAGAAAAACTAAACAGGAAATCTAACAGCCATTTAGAGGATTTTTCTGAAAATTTATGAGTGACTAACCTAGTTTAGCATTGAATAAGATGTCATGAACATTCCAGAATTGCATTTTTTAATAGTTTAGCTTCCTATGACCAATTTACCTGAAACCATCCTTGGTTCTATGATACAAATTTCTTGTCTTAAAATGATATACATTAAAACCTACCATCAAAATTTCATGCTAATTTATGTTCCAAATGTCAGCTTAATAACGACAAAGTTAATTAACTAAATTCTTCATTATTTTCAAAATTAATTGAAACAAAGCATTGTTTTAAAAGAGTAAGTAATAAGTGCACATAGACGTTTTGAAGTCCTTGTAGAGTGAGGATACAGGAATGTGAAGGAGAATAATGTTGTGGTTTTAGTTATTGTAGTTTTAATGCTTGGACATAAACCACAGTGATGAATGCAACTAATTTCAAGGAATACACACATCTGTAACCACATCTGGCCCAACAATTCTACTTGTTTTACTCTTAAACTAGCCAGATTTGGCTTCTCACATCTATCCTACAATGTCATTCTAAAAATGAATAATTACAGTATCAAAATCTCAAAGCTGTGCTATATATAATGCATGATTAATTCAAAACAATGTGAATAAATAAGCATTACATTTGATAAAGTAATCTGAATACTAAAGGATTAAAGAAGAAAGGTTTTTCACAAAAGCAAGATCAAACAAAACTGTGAAGTGAGAAAGTATGATATGATGTTTGTGGGAAGAAGTGAATGCATGGGAGTTTCAGTGGGGAAAGATTTATAACAAAAAAATTTAAATGGAACAAATACTGCAAAGTAGTTTATCTAAAACTCAAGCAATTTTATAATAATATTTTCTGCTATAGGCACAAAGCCTGGAATCTTAGGGAAGGGGGAACCCTAGTCATAACACCAGTTTGAACTTCTAACTTGTCTCTGAGTGAGACTTGGAGTCAACTTGTACAAATACAAAACAAAAGTCAAGCATATAATAATAATAATAATAATAATAATAATAATAATAATCCTTTCTAATATAGGTACAAGGCCTGAAATTTGGGGAAGGGGTAAGTCGATTATATCAACCCCAGTACTGAACTGGTACTTAATTTATCGATTCCAAAAGGATGAAAGGTAAAGTTGACCTTCGTGGAATTTGAACTCAGAACATAGTGGCAAACAAAATACCACTAAGCATTTCGTCCAGCATGCTAACAATTCTGCCAGCTTGCCGCCTTAGTAGTAGTAGTAGTAGTAGTAGTAGTAGTAGTAGTAGTAGTAGTAGTAGTAGTAGTAGTAGTAGTAATAATTTCTTATGGTTTCTTAAACATTCTCTTGAACAACACTTTGTACAAAAAAACCAAATATATGGCACACTAAGCATAACACCAACATGAACTTCTAACTTGTTGTCTCTTGAGGTCTGTGGATAAGACTTGGAGCCACTTGTACAAATGTAAAGCAAAAGTCAAACATAAAATAATAATAGTAATAAACAAGCCTAGTAGCAAGCTACAGTTTTACTGTGATGAACTAGAATATACAAGAGCAAAAAGAAGAAAAATACTAGACACAAAACCAACAAAATTGTTAACAAAATTTATACTATATGTCCCAAATGTTGACACACACTGTGTGTGTTACATGACCTCTGGGGGAAAGTCTGGCACAACTTGAGATGATACATAAAAAAACTAATTCATTTGGACTATGCATTTGCTTCATAAAAAAAAAAACATTCTATGCTGAGAAGTTGCAAAACAAACCAAAGGTTGTGCTCAACAAAATACAAAGAAGCACAGAAATGTTTTATAGAAATTAACTATTCTAGTCACATATTCCTGAAAATATCACATGAGAAATACTTAGCACTAAACACACTGCAGAAGAGATATATACAAACAAGACTGTGTTTCTAATAAGTAAGTTCCTTATTCATTCAAATGAGTGGTTCAATAAATTTTCTATATCAACAAGATTTTGGAGAGACTTTGTAAAATATCTGTAATTTTATGTACTGTGTATATAATGTTGATATTGGCCAATTAAAATCTCATTACACTATTCATATAATGATGTGATTTTGATTGAGATTTTAATTTAAATATGACCACTTTAGTACAGGGAGTCTCAGGTTGGTCAGTGTTAAAAGGGTTAACAAATTTAAGAAAGAATTCAAACAGAAAAACCAAAAAAATGAATGCAGTAAGAAGTAAAAGCTTTTCATGGACAATTCACAAAATACTTAAATAAATTGGATTGAAACAAACAGAACCATATCTGGTTTCAATGCTCATAGCTCAGTGAAAAGACAAAAGGTTTGATAATTGTGGTTCAAGACCAATGTGTCCCAACTAAACACTACTGGAGAATGTTTTTGAAGCAGAGTATAAGCCACAATAGTACATATGTAAAAAGTCACATATTAGCTGGATGCTTCACACTGGCTGCATCAGAATATATCAGAAAACATGACGGAAAATTTATAAAGATATTAATACCCCAGTTGTCGAAAAAAATATGGCATAAGTTTGTCCCAGAGACTATGATAGAAAATGAAAATAGTGTGATCTTTTGTACACTTATTAGTATGACTTGCCCATATGAAAATAACATGTTTGTAAAGGCTATATTGCAAAACTGTCCATGCATAAACATTCTGAAGATTGAAATAGCAAGAATGTGGAAAATGGACACAAGAATGGCACAGTCATTATACAAGTACTCAGAGTTGTAAAGCAGGTTACAGAATAACAGAAATGCCTGGGAACCTTCCCCTGGGACGTATCATATTCTATGTAAAACACTATCAGAGAAGTAAAGAAAGGTTTTACATAAGAGTCCTGATAGAGAATGCATATGATGATAGTCACTCACATCGATTTTTATCTATGAATATTTGAAGGAAAGGATTAATAATTTTAAAAATATATAACAAAAGGATTAAAGAAAAGAAGCTGCAGTTATTTGCAATGGATGTGTGAATGTAATTTGAATCCAAGTGTGGATTTTGCTATGAAACCACAAAGCAAATATGATGATTTCGATTTTGCCTGGGATTGAACACATGTCTGTTGATTACAGGATAAATTTCTTTTATTGTTTTGTTTCTTCAACACAAATTTTTTAGATGCATCATGACACATTTTATACCACTTTCCCAAGTTGTTACATTGAATTGTAGGGATTTTAATGATTGTTTCAACTTATTCTTATACCTTTGCAGGGGGGTCTTCTTTTACTGCAAAATCCCTCTACTTGTTGGCCATACAGAAGAATTTTTGGAATATGGTCATCTAGCAATCAAACAACATGTCTTTCCGAACTGCACTGAATCCTCAAGAGCATGGAGAATATGGAAGATATAACATTTTTATAAAGTAGGATGGTAATGATGATGATGATGATGATAATGATGATGATGATGATGATGATGATGATGATGATGATGATAATTGGTAGAGAAGAAACAAGGGCATAAATTTTAAGAGAGGGAAAAATGAGTCTTATTAACAACAGCTATTGAGAAATGACTTAATTATATCTGCCTTGGAATGATGGTAAGGCAGAGATTTAACTCAAAATGTAAAGAGACACAATTAAATTACATGACTTCATGAACGAAAATTCAACAATAAGGCTTTGTAGATTGGCTGCAAACTCGCTGATGAATGACAAGGTCAATACAAGGCAGAAAGATATCTTCAGCCACAGAGGTTGCAAGGGAGATACTGTTCTGGGTTTAGTGCTACAGCATCACAGCTCTTCCTCCTCAAGATATAAACAATGTGTGCATTCTTGAAGAAAATGGTGCGCGTGTATGTATGTGTGTGTGTGTGTGTGAGCGCGCGCGTATGAACTCTGATAAATGCACGCGTGAAAGCTAAATACAGAAGTATTTAAATAACTGGTACAGTTCTATATTTAAACTCGTATAAAGAAAACATAAGCATTAGTCCTGGTTAATGAAGAACATTTTTTTCAACTTTGTTTTTTTTTCTTTTACTTTTTTATTTTTATTTTGTCTTTCTACGTGGAGGGGAAAAGGCTGTAAATGTTTCCGTCATCATACACCCATAT
>NC_068989.1:69453254-69454785 GCF_001194135.2 Octopus bimaculoides | reverse complement strand
CTTACTTCCTGTTTCTGTTGTGCCTGTAATTCAAAGGGTCAGCATTGTCACACTGTGTCACGCTGAATATCCCCCAAGAACTACGTTAAGGGTACACGTGTCTGTGGAGTGCTCAGGCACTTGCACGTTAATGTCACGAGCAGACTGTTCCGTTGATCGGATCAACTGGAACCCTCGACGTCGTAAGCGACGGAGTGCCAACAACAATTTGATAATTTATCTAATCCAAAACACTGCAATGATGAAGTGAGGTATGTTGCCCTGATAAAGACGTGTTTAGATTATCCAATAATGGAAGAAACAATAGTCTGTACGTAAATTTAGAGATGCCTAAATTTAGAGATGAGGGATCGATCAAAGAAGAGTCAGTCTCAATTGTCATTTTCTTGAAGTCTACTTTTCCATGTTCACATGGAATTCTTTGAAGTGGATTTTCAAGATGTCCTTTCTGTTGACAACCCTTCCTTTATAGTTTCGAAGTAAGATATTATTTTCCAATGGCCGAGCATGATTTTTCGTAGAAGACTGGAAACGAACTACGTGACATATATGATGGTGACACTTGTTTACAATCATAACATTATGTCAAGACAAGGACACGCAGACGCAGGCACACTCATGTACCTGTATACGAACACGCATACACAAATACATACATACACACACACACACACACACAAATATATACATACAGACAGACAGACAGACAGACATATATACATATACATACATACTTACAAATATCTCCTAGAAAAACAAAGAAAAAGAGGATAACAATGGACAACTGCTTCGAAACCTCCAGCTTCTATATCCAGACCATGAATTCATATGCATACCAATAATAATTGGAGCACTAGGTTTTGTTAATAAATGCTTAAAGGAGGATCTGGATAAACTAGGATTTTCAGAAAGAGAAATTGACCGGCTGATTCGTACATTACAAGTCCAATCTGTGAGTGGAATAGTGAAAATATGCAAGATTTCTCTCAAATTACAAATGTGAATGTGTCTGTGCTAATTACATCCTAAAGATGGAGCCTTATATCTTTGTTGGAAACCAGCTCCCTCCTCAGTGGAAGATTTATAATAATTAAAAAATATATCCACGTGTGTGAACATACATACATACATACAAACATACATACATACATACGTACGTAAAGACATACATACGTATATACATACATGCATACATACATACGTACGTACGTGCGCATACACACATGTATGCAAATATATAGAGCCTTTTTTTGTTATACTGAGTGTTCCTTTTCTCTTATGTTTCCTTTATGCTCTGTTTATAATGACAACCATTTTTTAAATTGTTTTTCTTGTTTCAATCATTGTACTGTGACTGTATTGAAGCACCACCTTGAAGGAGTTGTCAGTACATATTTTAATTTGGTACTAATTCCATCAGTTTCTTTGGTTGAACCTCTAAGTTATGGACACGTAAACAAACCAACACCAGCTGTCAAGCCGTAGGGGAACAAATACAAACACAAAGACATACATGCAAACACACACACAC
>NC_068989.1:69452422-69453202 GCF_001194135.2 Octopus bimaculoides | reverse complement strand
CCAGAGGACCATATCTTACTCTTCAGTGTCAGTTCTGACATGGTTTCAACATTTGGATGTCCTTCCTAACGCCAACCACCTTACAAAGTGTACTGGGTGTTTTGCTCGTGGCATGAGCACTATTAAGGCCATCTTGCAACTTGCAAGACTGAAGAGCCCCTCTTAACGGAGGTGGGAGGGGGAATAGGGGATAGGATGATGTTTTAATCTCTAAGCACTCAGATTACTCTGTCAAATGTAATACTTAATTATTCACATTGCTTTGAATTAATCATGCATTATCTCATAGCTTTGAGATTTCGATGAAGTGATTGTTTAGATTTAAGAATGACATTGTAGGGTAGGCGTGAGATGTTGGAGCCTGTCCGTTTGAATTTAAAACAGGCAGAATATTTTGGCTGGATATGGCTGATTTAAATGCTAAAGGATTAAATCAGGTGTTGACAAGTTAAACTATGATGGGGGCAGCAGGAACAGGTTTACTGTTTGTGGAAAAGATTCATGACAATTGATGATAAAACCTCTTAGTGTCAGCAAAATATTGCCTCACAAAGATTGTTTAACTTTTTAGCATTCAAATTATTCTGTCAAAAGTTGGCTGTGGTAAGAAGCTTGCTTCCCAGCCACATGGTTCTGAGTTCAGTCCCACTACATGGCAACTTGCCAAGTGTCTTCTACTATAGCCACAGGCCAACCAAAGCCTTGTGAGTAGATTTGGTAGATGGAAACTGAAAGAAGCCCGTCGTGTATATATATATATATATATATATATATATATAT
>NC_068989.1:69452142-69452412 GCF_001194135.2 Octopus bimaculoides | reverse complement strand
GTATATGTTTGTGTGTCTGTGTTTGTGCCCCCCCCCCTATCACTTAACAACCAATGTTGGTGCGTTTATGTCTCTGTAACTTAGCAGTTCAGCAAAAGAGACCGATAGAATAATTACTAAGCTTACAAAGAATAAGTCCTGGGGTCAAGTTCTTCAACTAAAGGCGGTGCTCCAGCATAGCCACAGTCAAATGACTGAAACAAGTAAAAGAATTATTTATTCATTATTTTGAATTTATTATGCATTATCTTGTAACTTCAAGATTTTGAT
>NC_068989.1:69448823-69451541 GCF_001194135.2 Octopus bimaculoides | reverse complement strand
AACAACCCCACACAAGAGCCAGTTCAGGGGCACCGGCAATGATCTTGCTCGAAGAAATTTCATGTGTCACCCACACAAGAGCCAGTTCAGGGGCACCGGCAATGATCTCGCTCGAAGAAATTTCATGTGTCACCCGCACAAGAGCCAGTCCAGGGGCACTGGCAACGATCTCGCTCGAAAAACCTCATGTGTCACCCGCACAAGAGCCAGCCCAGGGGCACCGGCAACGATCCCGCTCGGAAGATTTCATGTGTCGTCCGCACATGAGCCAATCCAGGGGCACTGGCAACGATCTCGCTATTCTATTTGTCTCCTTTGCCAAACCTTTAAGTTACAAACACACCAACACTGGTTGTCAAGTGGTGGTTGAGGGAGGGTGAACAGACAGACACACATATATACGATGGGCTTCTTTCAGTCTCCGTCTACTAAGTCCATTCACAAGGTTTTGGTTGGCCCAAGGCTATAGTAGAAAACACTTGTCCAAGGTGCCACACAGTGGGACTGAACCCAGAACCTTGTGGTTGAGAAGCAAGCTTTTTACCACACAGCTATGCCTACGTCTGTGATTGTTTATTTTTAGAATAGCATTGTAGAGAATGTGTGAAAGGTTAGATTTGGCAGGATTGGACACAGAAGAGGTAAAATATTTAGCCAGTGTAATTGCTAAAGAGTTAAGTTTGGATGTTTTACTAAAAAAAAGAAAAAATGTGAAATATGAGAAATCATTATTTTCCTTTTATCCTCTATTTTAGACATACATATTGAATTTTCAAATATACAATAAACAGGTAAATGCTACAAATTTTTGTGGTTTGAAGATTAGAGTAGAGAGTGGCAGGCAGAGGTCTACTGAATGGGTTGTATATTTGTTTAAGTAAATAATAGAATATTTACTTAGAGGAACAAAAAATAAGAAAGAAACAGGATATGAGGAAAATAATGTAGGAAAAATGCTGATTAGTAGGTTAAAATATAAAAGAGAAAATGTGAAATATGTTTTAAATACGGCATTTACAAAAATCACAGTTTTGTAATATACAATATGAATGAATAGATATGAAAGGAACTAACATTGAACATTGTGTTAAAATCCTTAAAATATTGGATTATTAAAAAGCCCACTTTAGTATACAGTATACTTAGTAAAACTAGTAAAGATATGACTATCTCTGACCGCTTACTACATACTCCAGTACATCGTGTACTTCTCTTTACTTATAGTGATTAGGTTACTCCTTTTGTCATGTAGGAGGGGCATACCATTATTACTAATTCCCTACAACACCTCTCCCTTTTGAGTTTTTCATAAGAAGTATCATTTTATTTAGCAATAATTTTATTTTATTCACCCCTACCTCCCTTTTTTGAGATTCTTTCACTGAGAATTTTACACAATATATTTATTGTGTCTTTGAAGCTTATGTCCAAAGGTTTTCCTGGGAGTACATAATTACTGTATCATTCATGTTCTGTTGCTGCCAGTTTTCTCAAGGTTAAGTGCATTTTTATCTCGTCATCCCAATCTTTACATTCTTTCTTGAAGATTTGCTCATATCTTCCGTAGCATGCTTTGAAAGCAACTCCTTCGTCAGGTTCGCATTTGAACTCTGTAATGGAGTTCCTGTCATCGTCTGTCCAGAACACTTTTTCTGATTTTCCTGATGACTTCAGTAATTGCAGCATTTGTTGCTGTAATATTATTTGTTGTTGTTGCTCTTGCAGTTGTATCTGCTGCTGTTGTTCTTTCAGTTGTTGTTGGTGGTGTTGTTGAGTTGCTGTTTTTGCAACTCAAGCAAACCGGCCAACAAATTTTCCATAATTTTCCAATTTATTTTGTAGAATTTGCACAACAAAATTTTGTGAGTTTATTAACTCCTCTTTGAGTTTCTATTAACTCCGCGTAAAATGGTTTATTTTTATCACCACTGTTATATCCTTATAATGTTGGATTATTATAACACCCACTTTGGTATACAGTATACTTAGTAAAACCAGTAAAGACATGGCTATCTCTGACCACCTACTATGTATTCTGGTACTTCACGTACTTCTCCTTACTTAAAGTGACTAGGTTATTTCTTTTGTCAGGTGGGAGGGATGTACCATTATTACTAATTCCCTACAACACATTGACACAAAAGGAAATAATACAGTCAGGCATAAACAACACAAGGTATTTGTGTATGAATGTACCGGTTCCCACCCTATGCAGATTCAAACATATGCATACATTCACACACACATGCAATCATCATCATCTTCATCATCATCACCATCATTACATTAGCTTCCAATTTTCCATGCTTGCATGTAGCAAAGTTTTCAACGGGTAGATGCTCTTCCCAAAGTCAACTTCCACATTGTTTCCAAGAAAAGTAATATAATACATCAATCTATTGAATAATGAACAGCCCGGACATGCTTTTGCAAAGAACTGCAAATGAACAAAACCATTTGAGTGAACAGTGAGGCGTTTTGTATGTCATTTTTTTTTTTTTACAATCAGGGCACAACATGTCAAAACATGTCATGAAACTGAGACATGTTTTAGCAGTGAACTGTCACTGTCTGCATGAATGAAGTTTTGTTTACAATCAGTGCACATCCACGTGAAAACAAGGACAAATATGAATTCACTCATGCACACACATACATATACATGCAAACATATATGTATGTATGTATGTATGTATGTATGTATATATATATATATAT
>NC_068989.1:69443054-69448723 GCF_001194135.2 Octopus bimaculoides | reverse complement strand
ATTTTCCCCATACACATACACACACACACACGTGTGTGTGTGTGTGTATGTCTGTATACTTCACTAATTTACTCAAGACATTCTAAGGCTTCTGTAATACTGTTGTATTACGATAGCATAGCCTTACATATCTTTTCCATACTGACTTACTTGAAGACACTGTTCTACTGCATGGGCTGTATATACATGCATACATATCATCATCGTCATCATTTAAAGTCTGCTTTCCATGCTGGCATGGGTTGGACGGTTTGACTGAGGGCTGGCAAGCCAGAAGGCTGCACCAGGCTCCAATCTGATCTGGCAATGTTTCTACAGCTGGATGTGTGTGTGTATTAACACACACACACATACACATAGATAGATGTGTGAGTGTGTGTGTGTGTGTGTGTAGCAAACTAGCTCATCTGAAATACACAGGATTAGTAAAACCTGAAAAAAATGTATTAAGTACAAATATCGTCTTTATTTCATAATTTATGTTTACTATAACATGTCATCAAGTTCTTGATGATACTTTCATCAACATCTAGTAGACAAAAGAAGAGATAACCAGAATTACCAAACCTTCCTTTATTAGAACATATTACTGTAGTTCCTGTAACATGAGTTTTACCAAGAAAATAGAAGACAGAAATTTCACATAGCACAATGTCATTTTTAAATAGAATTTTGTATTGTATCTTCAAATAGTATATACCTATATATCTTACATATAATAAAACAAAGTCATTTGTTTATAAAATATGGGATATTTCTAGAAATACATATCATCATCATCATCATCATCATCATCATCATCATCATCATCATTATTTTAACATTCAGTTTCCTATGCTTGCATGGGTTGGATGGAGGCAGATTTCCTGCAGCTTGATACCCATCTTGGTGCCAACTGTAACCTCTTTCCAAAGAAGGTAGTATTTCCACATTGTCAGCCAAGATCTTGGCTGACAATTGGAATTGAATGACACAGCTTGTATGACAGTAACAATCATTTACAACTACATGCAATGTCAAGACAAAGTGATACAAACACACAGACACACATATATATATATATCGTAGAGATATATATATATACACAGGTTGTGATGGGTAAATTGTCGCCATTTTACATTTTTAATTTCATGCATGCACATTGTTTCTGTTTGATTTTCTTGACTACACAGTAAAGTAGGGTAAGTTGGGCACCATCTGTGAGAAAAACAGCCCCATGACGCAATTCACTTTGCCAGAAATTTGGAAACAACGTGATGTACTGCTTGGTATTTGCACCAGAAGCTCCATTTCAGAGTTTTGAGGTGTGAATCTGAAGACAGTACAATCTGAGGACATGTACCGAGAGTGATAAAAATCAAGCATCCAGTCAACATCATGGTGTCTGGAGTGATCACTAGTGATGGCAATGTTTTGCCTCCATCAAACTTCCCACACAGCCTCACACTCAACATGGAGGCCTAAATAGAGTGCCTGGAGGTGAAAGTGTTGTCCTGGGTCAAGAGGGTGGCTGCTGGAAGACCCTATGTCTGGCAACAGGACTCTGCACCATGCCACACAAGCAGGAGAACCCAGTCATGACTGTCAGACAATTTCTGAAACCACATCACCTCTAACATCTGGCCACCTAACTCCCCAGATTGCAACCCTCTTGATCATTATGTGTGGGTTGCAGTTGAGTGAGAGACTAACAAAACTCCTTGTAACACCAAAGATGAACTGAAGGCAAGGATTATGGCAGCATTCACCAACTTAAACAAGGAAACAGTCCAGAAGAGTGCAAGAGATTCTGAAGACGTCTGGAGGCCGTGATTGAAGCCAATGGTGATTTTATTGAATAAATTTACTCTTTAGTATTTCAAGATATTTTTAGGTAATTTTAGCAAATATATCTGTTAAAATGAGATGTCAGTGTTATTTTCATGTTTTCATAATCTAGACGATAGTTTATTTACGTCCTGTGGATATATATATATATATATATATAGTTGAAATTTACAGGAAAATAAAAGATGAAGACAGGTGTATATAAATATAAACATACATATATATATATATATATATATATACACACATATGCATATATACATATACATATATACGTATGTATGTATATATATGTATGTGTGTGTATTAGAGGGGGGAAGTAAGAAGGTCAGTGGGGTTATCCACTGACATTCACTTGACAACCAATACAGGCTTGTTTATGGTCCTTCAAGTTAAACGTTTGACAAAACAAAAATAACGGAATAAGTAACAGACTCAGAAAAATAATTACTGGGCTCAATTTGTTCCACTGAGCCCTTTAAGATGGTGTCCCAGCATAACACAGTCTAATGATTGAAACAAGCAAAAGATAAAAGATAAAAAAAAAAAGTTTGATCATCTCATCTGGATTCAAAGGTAACACAATTACTGTGCATGCACACATGCACATTAACTTACATTAAGACAAAAATACAAAGAGATACTGATACACATGTCTAAAAGGACAAATGCAACTGAAACCATGAAACAAGTAAAGTGATACGAGTACATATTATTACATATTAACAAAGAGCATGCCAAAATGTGTACCATTAACCCCCAAAGCTAAAAATCTTTGCTACTGAAAACATAATAAAATTCTATGCATGTTTCAGACTAGAACTATTTCCAGTGAATGAATGAATGAATGGATGGATGGATGAATTGAGAATTAAGAGAAACATGAAAATTGAATTTTTGTCTTTTTGTTTATTGTATGCAGGCATACATACATTTATACACACACAAACACACACACACACACACACACAATCATCATTTAACGCCCATTGTCCATGCTGGCATGGGTATATACACACATACACACATATATATATATGTATATATATATATATATATATATATATATATATATATATACACACACACACATGAGTGTGTGTACATATATATATATATATATATATATACACTCCTGCATATAAATATATATATAAGAATGATGATACACACACAAGCATCTACTTATAAGTGCTACACACATACAAATACACACATTAATATGGATATATGTTGTGTGTGTGTGTGTGTATATATATAATATATATATATATATATATATATATATATATACATACACACATACAGACATGCCTACTCATGTATACACACACATTTTACATGTAGCTTGCACTGCAGGGCTCTCTGTTTACAAACTGTTGATTTTAGATCAAGTGTCTCACTTCTCCCAGTGGTACCAAGTAGCACTGATACTACCAGTGAATACACACACACACACACACACACACACACAAAGTTTTAATGTAAAACCATATCAAAAGAGATGCTGTTTATCTTGGGTGGATCATTTTTGCCATTAAAAGCATGCATACACTATGCTCCTTTTCATCATTATTATTATTATTAATCAATTAATAAAGAAATTAACCAATTAACTACTTGATTACTTCACTACTCATTTGATGAGTCAACCTATCCATCGATCAGTTGGTTTGACAGTTTTTTAATTACTATATATAACCACACTATGTGAATGCCTTTAAATTTTGGTAAGAAAATGGCAGAAATAAAGAAAAAAATAACACTTTAAAGCAGGGGCAAAAAGTGTCATCTAGTTCAGTAAATGCAGAACTGAATTTTAAACCATTGATATAGATAATCCATTAATACAAATAATCCAGTCATGAAGAAAAGACAACCCTACAAACTACATACTTAAAAGACAAAACATGTACCCAAAAGCCAAATTTATAATTATCAAGAATACAAAATCTATTTATTCCAGAATATTTAGGCAATGAAACAATCCTATTAGAAAATCTCTACACCATTTTCATCAACATAATAATAATAATGATAATGATAATAATAATAATAATAATAATAATAATAATAATAATAGTTTCAAATTTTTCCACAAGGGCAAACATTTTGGGGGAGGGGATAAGTTGATTACATTGACCCCAGTGTTTCACTGGCACTTGATTTCATCCAGAGAGGATGAAAAGCAATGTTGACCTCGGCGGAATTTGAAATCAGAATGTAGTGATGGGTGAAATACCGCTAAGCATTTCGCCTAGTATGGTTACGATTCTGCCATCTTCTTAATAATAATAATAATAATAATAATAATAATAGTTTCAAATTTTGGCACAAGGCCAGCATTTCAGGGAAGGGGCTAGTTGATTACATCAACCCCAGTGCTCAACCAGTACCTATTTTATCGATCCTGAAAGGATGAATGGCAAAGTTGACCTTCGCAGAATTTGAACTCAGAACATAAGGATGGATGAAATGCCACTAAGCACTTTTCCTGGCATGCTAATGACTCTGTCATAATGATAATGATATGTCACACATATTGGGAAGAGCATTGTGGCTGTGAGAATAACCTTTCATGCAAATGATTTTTTTATATTTACATAAAAAAAAAATTATTATTTTGTTTGGTGAGGTTATTTTAATGGCCTATTAATGTATGCAGTGAGTTTCTTTGCCCTAAACATCAGGAAGATATCGGCAAGAATTGTAAACAAAATTAAAGGAAGAAAAACTAATAATAATAATAATAATAATAATCATCGTTTAACGTCCACTTTCCATGCTAGCATGAGTTGGACGATTTGACTGAGGACTGGTGAACCAGATGATGATGATGAATAATAATGATAATAATTCTTTCTTATTTTTGGTACAAGGCTAGTAATTTTGAGGGGAGGGGAAGTTGATAGCATCGACTCCCACCACCCGTACTTGATTGATATTTATTTTATCGAAAGTATGAAAGGCAGTGATGACTTCGTCAGAATTTAAACTCAGAATATATGAGTCAAAGGAAATACTACTGAACATTTTTAATGACAATTCTGGAAGCCATGAGCTTGCAGAATTGTTAAATTCTGCCAGCTCATGGCTTAAATAATAATCTTCTTTAACATCCTGTTCCTAATCATCGTCATCATCATCATCGTTTTACCATCTAGTCTACCATTCTTGCATGGGTTAGATGAGAGTGTGTTGGAGCAGAGTGGGGTTTTTTTTTTATATCCAGATGCCTTTGTCACCAAAACACAAGTCTATCAAACAACAAACAGCTTGGACATGTTTTATGCAGAAAACTGGAAACAAATGACACTGGTTAGATGGGATTCGTTTGTTTCAGAAAGATCACACAACATGTCAAGAAGACCAGACATGCTTTTTGTGGTAGACTGCAAGCAAATGGCACTATTAGGAATCCACATTAGCAACAGTTTCAGCTTAACAATAATACTTTGTTGGGTGCATAAAATTGTAACTCCATGCATATATGATATTTTCAGTCAGAAATATCTTTGCAAAACTGTCGTATGCAGGACTTACTACACTTTTGAAAAATGCTAAACTGTTGTCCTATACTTTGACAATTTTCATATCTTGACATCTGAAGCAGCTGGAGATACGATAGTTTGACCAAATGAACCAGCTATTGCAAGCAAAATTAAAATTAAATATTGAAAAAAAATGCAATTGGTCAAATTTGGACATACAACAGTTTAACATAATAGCTATGATATATATTATATATATATATATATATATATATAAATAAGTATATGTATATATGTATATAATATATATATATATATATATATAAATAAGTATATGTATATATGTATATA
>NC_068989.1:69430547-69442121 GCF_001194135.2 Octopus bimaculoides | reverse complement strand
ACACACACACACACACACACACACACACACACACACACACACACACACACACAAGCTTTTTTTGGTTTTTCTTGAATGCTTTTATGAAATCACAAGCAAGTGTGCGATGTGACAAAAAACACTATAAAATGAAATAAAAATGTATTATTTTTAAGAAAATCTAATTAACAGGCAAATTAATGAAAAGAGAAACGAAAATATGTCTACATGTTCATTAGCAATGATTAATACTTACACCACAGCTGAGTAAGCTACAAGAATTAACAGAGAACAGAAAAAAACATCATGGCTAGTTATCGGCCATAAGAGAACTGTGTAAAACTGCACAGAGTTATTATTAGGAATATCTACTAAATGTAATAAAGGTGTCTCACCAATTTCGTTGATTCCACAGAATTCTGACGATCATTCCAAGAAAATATGGAAATGTTCTTATGGACATCACTTTCCTCACGGAAATTCACCATCCGATAAGCCATGTCCGGGCTCACCTGTTAATGCAAATGGAAAGAAAATAAGAAACTGGTTAAATATGATGTTTGGTCAATCAGTGTTAAGCAGGTAACTTTTAACCTTTTACCTGTTTTGGTCATTAGATTGTAGCCCTGCTGGAGCACCACTATAAAGAATTTTTTGTCAGAAAAATGGGTGTATAAACAAACCATCACTAGTGACAAGCGGCATTGGGGGTCAAACATAGATATATATACAGCAGGCTTCTTTCAGTTTCTATCTACCAAATCCACTCACAAGGCTTTGGTTGACCTAAGGCTATAGTATGAATTCACTTGCCCAAGGTGCCATGCAGTAGAATTGAACCCGGAACCATGTGGTTGAGAAGGTAACTTCTTACCACACAGCACCACCTGTCCCAGTTGGGAACAATTAGTGTAGAACAGTTTTATTATCATATTTCACTTGAAATTCACTGCTTGTGTTCCAACTAAATTTGAAAAGGATGAAGAATTTAGTAAAATAATTTTGTCATTTTAAAGCTGATATTTGAAACATAAGCCGTTGCCAGTACCACCTGACTGGCCTTCATGCCGGTGGCACATAAAAGTACCCACTACACTCTTGGAGTGGTTGGTGTTAGGAAGGGCATCCAGCTGTAGAAATTCTACTAGATCAGATTGGAGCCTGGTGTAGCCATCTGGTTCACCAGTCCTCAGTCAAATCGTCCAACCCATGCTAGCATGGAAAGCGGACGTTAAACGATGATGATGATGAAATTAACATGACATCTTTACGACAAAAAGCTTTAACTGAGATCACTTCAGAGAAAAAAGTTTATACCATTGGGCCAAGGGTGGTCTCAGGTGGGTTGGTATAAAAAGAGTTAATATTCTGTCCGATATGCTTTGTCTCTTTTACTTTTTTTCAGTCATGAAACCATTGCCATGCTGGAGCACAATTTTGATGAGTTTCTTTTCTATAGTTGCTAACATTGTCTCCAGTAATATCTTTTTTTTTTTTTAGATTAAATGCAACTTTCTATAGAATTTCTCAAAACTAATTCAATAACAATCACTGAGAGATGTTAATATTGTCCAGAATCCACACAACTATTAGAAATATTCTCGCTGCAGAGGATATTTTTTTTTTTCAATAAAGATATTGTAAAGGATTTATTATAGAATTGTTTGAAGAGATATTATTGTTCATAACATTTAAATAATAGCAATAAGATTTAATTAATCTCATAAAAATAAACTGAAGGTGAGATTGTCTCATCAGGGAGAAAAAAAAATTAACTATTGGTAGCAAATATATTATTAAATATATTGGGTCATCCCATAAATAATGCAGTTTTTTTATACTTCATTTATTCTTCGAAATTAAGATAAACAAAATTGTTTTTTAATCTAAAATATACTCTCCTTCATTTTCTACAATGCTTTTCCATCTATCTGGTAAACTTCCAAAATTCACTTGTCTGTAATGAAAAATACTCCTCCAGTACTGTTCTGACCTCATCTACAGAATTCACATTTTTTCTGTCCAAATGATTTTCAAGACTGAAATAAATGATAATCAGATGGGGCAATGTCCAGCGAATATGGTGGGTGGGGCATTGTTTCCCATTCAAACTGCTCCAGCCTTTGGAATGTCATCCTCGCTGCATGTGGCCAAGCAGAACACTTTTCATCTTGAAACCAAAGATGGTCATTTTTCTTCTAGCGCTGATTTAAGCTGCTCACAGTAGATCTCCTTTCTTATCATTTGGTTTGGGTTTAAAAGTTCAAAGTGGACTAAACCTTTCATATCCTATCAAACAGATAGCAACACCTTATGTGGGTGAAGACCTCCTTTAGCCTGGGATGCCAGTGTTCTCCTTTCCCTGCCCACTGTCTTTAGCACTTGAAATTTCTATAGAAAACCCATTTCTCATCACCAGTCACTCTTTGGTCCAAAAAAGGTTCATTTGTGTGACTTGACAACAAAGAAGAGCACACATTCACTCTCTGCATGCAATTAGACTCAGAAAGTTTGTGAGGAACCCATTGACCCAGTCTGCTGACTTTTCTGATGGCACACCGGTATTGATGAATCATTGAATGATCAAATCCAAGCTTCTCTGCTAATTCCTCAACAATTACAATGGGATTTTGCTCCATCGAGTTTTGCAGGATGTTCTTGTCTAGCTCTACAGATCTTCCAGGATGAGGCTCATTTTCTAGGCTATAGTTTCTGGCTCGGAATTCCTGGAACCACCGTTGACACTGGCTTACACTTATTGTCTGGTCCCCATATACTGTGTTAATATTCCTTGCATTTTCTGTTGTGTTGTTGCCTTTATTGAACTCATAAAGCAAAACATGCCAAATATGCTCTTTTGTCACTTCCATTGTAGCTTTGAAAAAATAACTGTTAAAATTGAACTGCACTCTTCAAAACCTGCACTAAGAATATGGTAAAATTACTACCTGCTTATATAGTAAGTTGATGCAGGTAGTTTATCCCATCCCTCTCCGACTTTTATTTCATGCAATTGATAAAAACGCATTATTTATGGGATGACCCAATATATTAGCAACCATTAGTTTATCTGATGTATATTGGATCCAAAAGGAAATGTTTGCACTCTTATGGCTCTGTTTATATATATGTATATGTATGTATGTATGTGTGTTGTATCTGTGCATCATCTCTAGTTCTTCTATATCCACACAACAATAGGATTAAATGGACCCATTTAGAAGATGGATCATGAATGGAGACAATACATGAATGATTCCACAATTGTTCTATAAGAAGCTATTTATAAAGTTCCAGGTTATATTCATTTTCAGTAATAGCAGTTGTAAATCAATGAACTCATGGCTTTATGACAAAATAATTATATAACTTGAAATAAATACTAAAGCTGACAACAAAATGAAACTCCAACAGGAAAATAGTGTATTGTCTGAGTTAACCAGATTTTGGACAATGAATATAAAAGTTATCAGTATCGTTTTAATGTTCAGTTTTCTATGCTTGTAAGGATCAGTCCAAATTCACTGAGGCAGATTTTCTATGGCCAGATGCCCTTCCTGTTGCCAACCCTCACCAGTTTCCAAGCAAGGTAATAATCTTGTGGTCTTTCAAGCAAACTGCCCAGACATAGTTATGCAGTGAACTGAAAACAAATAACACTTGCAGAGAGAGACAAGATCTATGAATAGATAGCTTGATATAACATGGATAAATCTTTCAACACACCAGTTACTCCTATCATCTAGTGCAATGTAAAAGGACTTGTCTAAGGATTGAAATGTAATGACAGGGGTCACAAAATGTAAAAATATGATTGTGAAGAGATGTCAAAAATAACAAAGATTTGAATGACATTGTATTCTCCAAATGTAACAGGTTATGTTATGCTAAAATTGCTCAAAGTCCAGGAGACAATGTAATAAAGAACATCAGAAAGAATGAATATTATTCACATGCAGGATCAGTACAGAATGCTTAGTAGTAGTTAGCAGTTTCATAGTACTAGGAGAAATGACAATGATGATGTACTTGCACACTCTTAATGGACAGAAGTTAGCTTAATTGTCTGCTGCTAGAGAGAGAGAAAGGATGAGAATTGTGTTGTCCCTCTCTTTTCCATTCAACCAGGATGCTCTTAGTCAGAAGGCAGATATCAAAGAGGCTCAACAGACTTCTTATTGGGTGTATATAAGGTTTGGCAACTAAAGTAGGTCAATCCTAAAAACAAAGAGTTGACCTTTCCATGACCACAAGAGGTCTACAAGGTCAAATCATCCTCATTAATTTCCAAGTAAAGAGAGTTGAAAGCAAAAAACTGGAAATCCATCTGACAATCAGCAAAAATGTGGATTCGGTTTTGATTCTTAACTATGGCTCCAGGAAATGATCTCTTACAGAAATATTCAGAGTTTAACCTATTCATTATCATATTTCTGTCGAAATACACTGCCTGTCTTTCAATTAATTTTGAAAAAAATGCAACAAAATAACTCAGTATTAACTTGATGTTTAGAGCATAAATTAGCATGGAATTTTGATGGAATGTTTTAATTTAATTTAATTTAGAACACTTTAAAATAGGAAGTTTGTATCATAAGATCTAGTGGTAGTCACATGTGGATTAATAACAAAAGCTTTAAAACTGAAGTATCTGCAGAGACTGCTTGATGGAGGAAAAGTACAAGCAACTAAACTTCGTAAGACATGCTTTCTTGTAGCAGATCAGATATATGAAATGTGAGCTTGACTAGAGATACATATACCTGCAGGTAAAAGAGTTCAACCCCCAATGCCAGTTGAGAAACAGTAACATCAATAGACAAGAGCTGCAGTGCATCTTTAAAAGAGTTCCAGATTAACAGATTGTGGAAACTTTTCAAAGTTCCTTGGACTAACAACATTACTGGTGAAGCTTTACAACTGTATCCAGTATAAATCTTGACAATTACCAATAAATGGAAACATGCTAGATGAGAACTATGCAGGTGCCAAACCAGTGTTATCAGATGCTACAGTATTCTAATGTATCCAACGTATCAAACTCCTCAGTTAGTATTTATGTTTACTGTAATGATACCAATGTGATAGCCATTGCAAAGTGTATGCATAACTTACTACAGAGCTGTCATTGCAGTAACCTTAGTGGTTTGTTGTTATTTAGTGAGAATTTGAAAACTCTTTGCTTATTAATCCTTTAGTTGTGATATTTCTGTTCAAAATTATGGCCTTTGTTTCAGTTAATTTTGAAAATATGAAGTATTTAGTAAAATAACTTGCGTAAAATGGGATTTGAAACATAAATTAACATGAAATTTTGAAGGAAGATTTTAATTTAGATCACATTCTCCCATCCAAAAAGCAGGAAGAATACATGCAGCAATGCATTCCTAGACACACACATCATCATCATCATTATTATCATCATCGTTTAACATCTGTTTTCCATGCTGGCATGGGTTGGACAATTTGACTGGGGACTGGCAAGTGTAGAGGCTGCACCAGGCTCCAATCTGATCTGGCAAGGTTTCCACAGCTGGATGCCCTTCCTAACACATAGTATATGAATAAAACGCTATGACTTAATACAACATGAGATGGTCACCATGTCTGAATAAAAGCTGTGATAGAGCTAGTAATAATTGATTTGAACTATGCATCCATATCAGACCAGCTTCTTCTGCATGCATTAGTGAATGTTTTTATTGTTCAGTAACTTTCTCAGCTCATTTGTGCTCAACCATTTCTGTAACTTTAGCTCTATTGATACCAATTTGCCTGAAACTGCTCCTGATTCTGTGATAAAAAGTTCCTGTTTTTGAGTAACCTAAATTAAAACCTTTTATCAAATATTTCATACAATTAATGTTACCAAACACTAACTTTAAAAAAATGACCAAGTTATTTTACTAAATTCTTTGTTGTTTTCAAAACAAGTTGAAACACAGGCAGTATATTTCAAGAGAAAATATGATAAGAAAAGGATTAATGTAGTATATCCAAGAGATCTTTCTCACCCATCTCACTAAGTCTTCTGTTTTCAATACACCTGATTCACAATCATGCACCTTCGCACGTCTTTCAACAGAAATATGGCTACCAGAGGGTTAAAGCACATTCTCCATTAAAAAGAACAACATGAAAGAAAGAGAACATTATTATTATTATCATTATCATCATTATAATTACTGTTATTATGGTGGAGAGCTGGTAGAATCATTAACATGTCGGGCAGAATACTTAGTGGCATTTCATCTGGTTTTATGTTTTGAGTTCAAAATTCTGCCAAGGTTGACTTTGCCTTTCATCCTTTCAGGGGTTGATAAATTAAGTAGCAGTTGAACAGAGGCGCTGATGTAATCAACTCCCCACTCCCACAAAAGTTCAATTTTTATTATTGACTTTTAACATTGTACAAGGTCACACAAGAGAGACAGGAAGTGTACAGTGTTGATTATGGCAACCCAATATTGACTAGTACTTATAATAAATAATGCTGTTTAAATTCTGTATGAGGTGGTCGAAATTTTAGTCAGTAGATTGTAAATCTATTCATAAGTGTTTTACTTTCTCATGGTTTTATATTTTAATTAAAAGGCAAAGCTGACATCCTCCAGGATTTGAGCTCAGAATGTAAATAGCAGTAAGTAAACACCACATGGCATTATATCACTGCTCTAATGATTTTTCCAATCTTTCACCCCTTCATTATCATTAAAATTACCAACTACAAAGGTGATGAGCTGGTAGAATTGTTAGCATGCTGGGCAAAATGCTTAGCAGCATTTTGTCTGTCTTTATGTTCTGAGTTCAAATTCCATCAATGCCAACTTTACTTTTCATCCTTTCAGGGTCAATGGAATAAGTACCAGTTAAAACTGGGGTTAATGCAATCGCCTTACCCTTCCCACCAAACTTACAAGCCTTGTGCCAAAATTCAAAATCAATATTAACAACTACAATCTTAAATGAATATCTCATGTCAAAATTAGTTCACTTGATCTACAGCATATCTTTATATTTATTTCCATTAAGACAAATTCCGTCTTTGGTTTTATTTACTAAAGCCAAACTTCTGAATGTCATTGAAACAATGTAAACCTCTTCTAAAGACAGCAGTACTGATCAAAGGAATTGTGATTAGTGTCAACAAGAGGATATAGTAATCAAATGTAGACATTTTAAGTGAAGGTTACATGAACTTACGATGGCCTTTCTAACAGGTACACATTATATTTACACCTCTAAATGGACACAGCAAATACAAGATTGGAACACTGACTTACTAAACTGCATAATGTTGACAAACTGGTGTTTTCAAGACGGCTACTCAAGAATGAACTGTCTGGGATCAAATAATGTAATAAAATTCTTAGCATTTACAAATAATGCCTTGAATTAAAATAAAAAAATTCATCACACCATCATCATTTAATGTTCACTTTTCCATGCTTACATGAGTTGGATGGAATTTGTTGAGGCAGATTTGTCACTACCCCCCCCACATTTTCATGCAAGGTAATATTGTCACAAGGTTGGACATGTATTCCATGGAATAATGAGCAAACATCACTTGTATGAAGATGATACTAATTTACAACCATCATATAATGTCAAGACAAGAGTATACACACACACACACACGTCAACATCATTGTCATCATTGTTTTAAGATCCATTTTCCACTAACTTGCATACACACACATGCATGCATGCATGCACACACACACACACACCCAAACATACACCCACCCACCCACATACACACACACACACACCTTGCTTCTTTCAGTTTCTTATTTCTTTATTGCCCACAAGGGGCTAAACATAGAGGGGATAAACAAGGACAGACAAAGGGATTAAGTCGATTACATCGGCCCCAGTGCATAACTGGTACTTAATTTATCGACCCCAAAAGGATGAAAGGCAAAGTTGACCTCGGTGGAATTTGAACTCAGAACGTAACGGCAGACGAAATACCGCTAAGCATTTCGCCCGGCGTGCTAACGTTTTTGCCAGCTTACCGCCTTTCGGTTTCTGTCAACTGCTTCTCTCAGTTTCTTTCAACCAAATAGCTTACAAGGTTCTGGTCAGCTCAGGATTATAGTAGAAGACATTTGCCCAAGGTGCCCTACAGTGAGACAGAACCAGAGACCATATATTTGATATTTGGGAAGCAATCTTCTTAAACAAACAACCATACCTGCCCCTAATGTCATATCGACAGACAATAAAAGGATTATGCTTATTCATTGATGTTTAGTCCCTGGTCAGCTTTGGTCAAGCAGACCTAAGATCAAAAGCATTTCAATCATGACCACCCAGGTCTTCAGGCATAATTTCTCTCCACCAATCATTTTGAAACCAACCTGCTGAAGACCACCACTGGTTTTATGATACAAACTCCCTGTTTTAGAATTATTTAAATTAAAACTTTCTATCAAAATTTTATGTTAAATTATATTTCAAACATTAGTTTAATAAAGACAATTATTTTACTAAATTCTTCAATATTTCCAAAGTTAATTGAAAGAAAGGCAATGTATTTTCATAAGAATATGGTGATGAAAAAAATTAAAGGAGTTAAAGTGTGATTTGGCCAAGAAACCCAGTACAAACTCCTTCATTGATAAACTCATATGTATTTATAAGCCGGAGGTGTTTTATAAGCTAAGTTTAAAAGTAAAAGTTGTAAGGTGAAGCGGAAGACTCGAAAAAATGGAAAATATGAAAAATATTCATAAAATTTTCACACAAGTGGAAATAATAATGCTGAAATGTGGAATGAAACAAACACACACACACACACACACACACACAGAGATGACTAGTGATTATTGATCATGGAAATAAAGGTTGGCAGTCATGTAAAAGTTTAAGCAAAAATAATTATGGTTGATCCACAAAACTAATATTTACTAGTGAAATAGCTAACCAGAAAGTAATGTTAGGAGAATTGACTGTCATGTAAAAACCTTTTCATTCATATTTGTGTCAATATATATGCAGAGAGGGGTGGGGTGAGAGAGAGAGTTGTTTGTGGTAATATAGAGATTTGAATGGAAAGAATACTATTTAATAGCATAAATATTCTCTCATGACATAGGCGTTTATGGGGATGAAATAGTACAGGTAAATAGGTTATAAATAATTTGTAGAAATGGGAAATTCCACAGTAATAAAAGAAAAACATTTGTATTTTTTTTTCTTTCATATACTTTACAGCAAGAGTAAACTAGTTATATCCATTATGTCAAATAATTAGTCATAAAACATTCAATCTGGCCACAATTCTATTTATTTCACATTAGAATAAAGATCAAATATATTTCTTTCTTTCTTTTGTTTATTTATTTATTTATTTATTTATTTATGCAATTTCATACTACATAAGAACTTTTAGGACTTTCCTGAAATCACATCAAAGATTGTCAATAGAAAACTTATTTCTCCAGAACTTTTCTTTAGTTATAAGTTAAAATAAGAACAATGCAGTAAAATGTTTTTGTTTCTGTGTCCTTTTGTTATCATATTTCTGTTAAAATATACTGCTTTTTTTTACCCTCCAATTGGTATTATAAATAACTAAAAATTAAGTTAAATAACTTTCTCGTTATTAAGGTGGAGTTTGGAATATAAATTAATAGGAAATTTTTGAAGAGTGGTTTTAATTTAAATCACTTTCAAACAGGAAGTATGTATCATAGAATCAAAGACCACCGCCATCAATTCACCACAGAGAAAGTTCACCACCATCAATTCACCATGAAGTTCACCGTGAGGAATGTTCACCACAAGGAAAGCTTACTGAGAAAATTGTTGGCACTCCGTCGCTTACGACGTCGAGGGTTCCAGTTGCTCCGATCAACGGAACAGCCTGCTCGTGAAATTAACGTGCAAGTGGCTGAGCACTTCACAGACACGTGTACCCTTAACGTAGTTCTCAGGGATATTCAGTGTGACACAGTGTGACAAGGCTGACCCTTTGAATTACAGGCACAACAGAAACAGGAAGTAAGAGCGAGAGAAAGTTGTGCCGGAGCCTCATGGAGCTTTAGGTGTTTTTGCTCAATAAACATTCACAAAGCCCGGTCTGGGAATCGAAACCGCAATCCTATGACCGCGAGTCCGCTGCGTTAACCACTGGGCCATTGCGCCTCCAAACTGAGAAAATATATCCATAGTATCTCACCATTAATAGTTAAAAACTATTTTTTTTGAAAAAAATGGAAAGAAAAACTGAAGTTGAAAAATTACGTCAAAAAATTTGTATGGTGAACTTTCCCCGTGGTGAATTGATGACACTGAACTTATCGAATATGGGACAGTTTTAGGTGAGTTGGTACCAATAGGGTTTGCTATAAATTTTCTTCAGTTATAAGTTAAAAAATATGAGCAATTCAGCAAAATATTTTTACTTCTTAATCCTTTTGTTATCATATTTCAGTTAAAATACACTGCCTTTCTTTCAATTAATTATGGAAATAATGAAGTATTTATTAAAATAACTGTATCATCATTAAGCTGTTACTTGGAACATTGATAAACATAAAATTTTAATGAAAGAAGGTTTTTATTTAAATCATTTTAAAAGAGGAAATTTGTATTGTAGAATCAAAGGAAGTCTAAGGTGGGTTGATATCAAAAGTATTCAAGCAGGAAGTTTAGATCATAGAATCAGGGACAATCAGAGGCAGTTCGATATCAAAAGGGTTAAACGACAACGTTTCTTCAGTCATAAGTTAAATAAGAGGGTTCAGCAAAGCCTTTGTACTTCTTAAGTCTACCATGAAATTTCCATATCGATAACAATGGAAAATATGGAGAGCATTAAGTAATGCAAATTCACTTCCCTTGCATCACACAGAATACATTTTATGTGTTTGTTCAGTTGATAAAAATAATTTGGGATGCCTTTGCAAATTTTATCCGTTATCATCATCATCATCATTATTGTTTTCATGTCCACTTTTCAACGACTGCATAGAAATTGCTGAAGTTGATTTTCTATGGTCAAGTGCTCTTCCTGTCACCAATCCTCACCTGTTTCAAGCAAAGTAACATTTCCCCTTGGTTGGACATATTTATCACAGAAGACTGAAAATGAATGACACTGCTTATATGACAGTGGCATTCATTTACAACTTACCACATAATGTCAAGGAAAGGACACAGAAACACACTCACACATACTCATTCTCTTAGGACTTTTTCTTCCTTTTTTGTTCTTGATTGTCTGGACAACTTTACAAAATTAGACATTTACATTTGTGGAACAATTGTAAAAAAAAAATTATCAACATGACGAGGTTGATGAAGAAAACTGTAACAATTTGTTCATTATATTCTTTTACTTGTTTCTGGCATTTGACTACAGCCATGCTGGAGCACCACCTTGAACAAATTGACCCCAGGACTTATTTCTTAAGCCTAGTACTTATTCTATCAGTCTCATTAGCTGAACTGCTAAGTTATGGGGATATAGGCACACCAACACTGGTTGTCAAATGGTGATTGGAGACAAATACAAACACAAAGACACATGCTTAGTTATATACATACATACATATATACATATACATACATACATATATACAT